>NW_006791018.1:411325-439312 GCF_000442215.2 Lipotes vexillifer | reverse complement strand
ACAGCGGATCTGGTTTAAATCGAAATAAGCGAAGGCCGGCCCTCAGTTTCGGGGGTCTCGGTGGTGCTACACTTAGTGTTTGTTTTCTTAGGGGTTTTCTTCTGCGTGGTTCTAGTGCGTGTTGACAGTGCTAAAAATCGCCGGTTCAGCTGAATGCTGAGGTGCCTTTTACCTTGTCACAGGAAATTGCTCCTTAATTTGCTGCAAAGAAACCACCCCTACATAGCTGCTGGGTGCTAGAGAGATCATGCAAAAGGGAATCACCTTGATCTCTCTTTGGAACAGAAACTGTCGAGGTGTGTGAGTTCGGGGTACCCTGGGAGGACTTTGGTCATCGCACCACGACGTTTTTATCCCAAGGCTCCGCTGTCGGCTGCTGGAGTGACCTTGGGAAGTTTTTTGCCCTCTGGGTCACTCAGATCATTGTGTTTTTAACCTATGATGGCAGCTGCAGTGTGTTTCTGTAGTGATTGTCATCAATTTAAACAGATTATCCATGACGAATTGGGTATTAGAATTGGACTCAGACCTCTCCTAAAAAGTCCATAGAGCATATTTACATAATATTGATTACATAGGCAATCATTTTCTGCAGAAACAGAAATTATTCCTGTGACTCTTTAATTCAGTGAGTACTAAGCATGTACATTTAAAAAATAAATATATTTTGGATTCTGAATTCATTCGAAAGTGTATTCTATCCTTTTTGCAGTGTTTAGATTAGTTATGTATTTAATAAAGCAAAGACATTCTTCATCTTTTACAAAAATTGAGTTAGGTGACTGAGATCTTGTTTATATTATTTTGTAGGTGCCTATTTTTGGTAGTGTGTTATTATTGCAAATACTTAGAAATATTAATTATACAGCAGTGTATTCCATGAGCTGTTTGACTAAAACTTTTGAGTTCAGCTACACCATCACTTCACTAATGTTTTATTCTTCCAAGCACAGAGCCATCAATATCCTTTGCAATATTCTTATTCTTTCCTCAATTTAAATGAAAAAGTGAGATAATGCATGTAGAAGTTCTTATTAAGTGTGCTGGTATGTGTTGGCTTAAAAATGTAAAAAGTATTCATGCTAAATAATTTCGAGAGTAATTTAAACCATTGCAGATTTTTGGAACAAATACATTTCATAAGTCTTCCTGAAAATAGGCTAGGATTTGTTGGTGTAATAAGATGGCCTAATTTAAATTCAGAAGCTAGCTGTAATTGTATTATATACACAATCTTAACTAACTTTTCTGCACAAAAATAATACATAATTTTTGTGAGTACTTACAGTTCGGTAAGCATCCTATGTATGATCTTGTTTAAATGGCATAATATAGACTTCTATAATGGCTACAATAAAATAACTGAGAGATTTTTATTTATTTGACAAGAAATGAAAAATGATTCCAAATGTAACTTTAACAGTGTGTTTTGAAATTTCACCCAAATGCCAAAAAAGTATTTTTTTAAAAAGCACAACAGCTGTTGATGTTACTAGAGACTCATTATTTGTAGAGTGACCAGTGGTTTATTGTTTTCAAATTCTTGATGTATTTCACAATCTGTGTGATGCCTTTGCACATTATGAAGATAGTGAGGATACCAATAAAAACAGTGCTGCTCATTTCTCTGCTATATCATTTACAGAGATGGGAGGGGGAAGATTTCACTTACTAAAAAAAAAAAAGATTGTGTTGAATCAGATGGGTAAATCTGGGCTGGCGGTAAAGAACAGAGGACAGCTGGCAAACTCATCAAATAGAACAGTGTTTATTCTTTGAGCTGGTAAAAAAATTTCAGTGTCCATGTGTGTATATGCACAGATGAATATGTGTGCACACACATACACATGTACACATATGAGTTGGCCTGAAAATGAACAGACTGAGACAGAGAGCCTGCCTCTCCCCTGAGGACTGCTCACAAAGTCCCTCTGGCATCTTTGACCTTGTTTCCTGGTCTCCTAGATTGCTGCCCTCCACAATTTAGGAGGCATGGAGGTTTTGGAATGCATCCAGGGAGCAGCTAAATTATTTCTTTGAGGAAAAGTGAGAAGATTAAGTATTTTGCCACTGAAAGGAGAGAGAGCTAGGGGTGACCCAGTAATGATCTTCAAAATGTACACAAAGATGGGACTTCCCTGGCGGTCCAGTAGTTAAGACTCTGAGCCTCCCCTTCAGGGGGCTCGGGTTGATCCTTGGTTGGGGAACTATGATCCCATATGCTGTGCGGTGCAGCCAAAAAAACAAAAAAAGTACACAAAGACGTTCTTTGGAAATGTGATGGGCTGTTGTCAGTCTTCACTGAGGATGAAACTCAAGAATTGGCTACAATTAGAAAGGAATGATGCTTTTACAGCAGGACTTTCCAAAGAGTGTTGATATCATTGGAATGGCTTTCCAAGTAAGGCTGTAGAATTTTGTCTCAGGAGATTATTTTTGACAGGCTGTTTATGAATGGATTGTTTATTCATGTTTTAAATTTTTAGGAAACACATTAAATATTTGCTATGTGCCTAGCACTGCACTAGATACTGTGGAATAGGAATGAAAAGAAGAATGAGACACAGCTTCTGTACCCAAAGGATTTTTTGATCTAGTTATGGAGACATAGATGTATACAAATAATACGGTGAAATGGAGCAAGGAATTAGGGTGTCTGCAGAATGCCCATGTGTGCTGAGTATATGAAATACCCATGGGTGGCACTGTGCATACAGTTTGTGTGGTAGAATGCTACAGGTTACTCTCACTGGGGTTACTCCCACCTTTCTCCCCACTGGCTTTCTAAGGAAAATCTGATCAGAGTGAGATCAGTTTGTTGACCTCTCCTTGTTAAGTCTGCCTTTATGAGAACTGCAGAGTCTTACAAGGCCTGGCTCCTACCAGCTTCCAGCCTCATCTTAAGCCATGATCTCTAAGCTCTGGACACAGATCTTGAACACATCACCCTCCCTCCTGCCATAGGCCCTTTGCACATGCTGAGTTGTCTGTGTGGAGGGCTCTTGTTCTCCCCTCTGCCTAGCTGATTTTTTAATCTTCCCTGAGACCTAAGTTTAGTCTTCATTTCTTCTTCTAACCTCCCTGTTAAGGTTAGTTGCTTAGCCACTTACCTCACCCCAGAGCACATTGTGCCAGTTCTCAATAGTACCATCACTATTTATTTATTTATTTATTTATTTATTTATTTTTTTGCGGTATGCGGGCCTCTCACTGTTGTGGCCTCTCCCGTTGTGGAGCACAGGCTCCGGATGTGCAGGCTCAGCGGCCATGGCTCACGGCCCAGCCGCTATGCGGCATGTGGGATCTTCCCGGACCGGGGCACGAACCCGTGTCCCCTGCATCGGCAGGCGGACTCTCAACCACTGCGCCACCAGGGAAGCCCCATCACTATTTATTTAACATTTCATTATTTTACATGTAATTAGATTTTTTTTTTTAATGTCTGTCTCCCCATCCAGATAACAAGTTCCACTAGGGCAGGGACATGTCTGTATTTGGTCTCCTTTTTGTCCTCAGCACTTAGCATAGTAGATGTTCAGTAAATACTTATTTGATTGAATGAAGGAGTGGATGAATGGAGGACTAGCTTGATGTATTTTAGACATGAGGTTCTGCTCCAATATTAAACTCTTTGTTTAATCTGGAGAAATTGCCTCCTAACAAACCTCCCTCAAATTTAGTGACTTAAAGCAACAACATTTAAAAAAATGTCTGTGTACTGAGCAGACACAGTTCTTCTTTGTGTGATGTTACCTGGGTACTGGGAAGGCTGAAATGTCTAAGACAGCCTCACACCTGTGGTTGGTGGTTGGTGCTGGCTGCTGGCTGAGAACTCAAGTAGAGATTTTGGCAGAGGGCTCACTTTTCCTCTACCTGGGCCTCTCAGCATGGTTGCTTGAGCTTCTTCCCAACATGGTGGCCAGGTACCAAGCAGGACCATCCCAAGAAGCAAAGGCTGAAGCTGCAGACTTTATAAGACCTGGTATCAAAAGCTATATGACATCACTTCTGTTGCAATCTCTAAGTCAAAACAAATCAAAGGGATAGCCCAGTTTCAAAGGGAGGGGAAATAGACTCTATCTTTTGATGGAAACAGACTCTATCTTTTGATGGGGTGTGTCAAGGTCACCTTACAAAGGAGCACATAGAATGGAAGATATTGTTGCAGCCATCTTTGGAACCATCTACCTTAAAGCAAGGTTCCTTCTGTTTTTTTCAGATTATGCTAATCAGATGATCATTACAATAATTCAATGAACCCACACTGTAGGTAGAGATCTAAAACACATTCAGGTACTAAGTTGATACTATAATAAAACAAGTTGGCAAAAATATTCTTTGGGTTCTAATTTGAGCACTGGTTATAGACACATTTCTCTGATGAAATGCAGATTCATCAACAGAAGGTATATGCTTTGTGCACAGCTCTAAGAATAATCATACACTTGGAGTCATGCATATATGCAAAATTTATCCATAAGCTTAGAATCACAGAATTATAGAACTGGAAGAGATTGTGGAGGGAAATTACTTTGATTCCCCATTTTCAGATGAATGAAACACAGACCCAAGGACATAAAGCCCTTACCAAGGTCACACCAGTAGATAGTGGCAGAACAGAGACAGGAGACCCCCACTCAGATTCTACAGTTTTTCCACCACAACACACTTCATCCCTGAATAATCACGACAGGCACACAAACACACAAGGACTTACTCCTCTTAGAGCCTAGAAATATTCCTAGTTTATATGGTTACTGTGAAGAGCAAAGCAACCACTGAAGAATCTGCAGACTGTAGTTTTTTCCCAGTTTTATCATGGGATGGAATTTTTGTTTGCATGGTTCACGGTTCATGGAGGTTTGTTTGTTTGTTTGTTTACTTACTAACGTACTAGTCATTGTATTAGCCAGTCTAACCAGAAGATGATATTACTTGAGTTTTTACAGCTGAGGGACTTGAATTATAGAGACATGATTAAACAGGTGAGGGGACGGCTTAAAAGCTAAACCTAGAGGTTAGCAACAGCGGGAAGCTGCTATCACCTCTAGGTACAAGGACAAGGGGAGGAGACTGTAACTAGAACCCAGGGGCCAAAATCACCTGGTAGATGCTGGAACCAGTGGGGTACTGTTTGTAGGAGCAAGAGACACAGAGGAGATGCAGCCTCTGTCAGAGAAGCCACTTGAGGTGGAGAAAATGGGGAGAAATACTCTGGCTTCTCCTTTCTTGTGCTCCCCACCCCTGCCTTGTCTGCCACTGGCTGACCTGGACACCAGCTGACATGGGAGTCTGGGAAACAACCTGCAGGCCATGGGCCCCCTGAGACAGAAAGCAGAGCAGAAAAAGGAGAGGATGAATCTGAGGAAAACAGGCCAGGACTGGCACAACTATTATTATATTTTAGCTGCCTGGAAGGTAATAATGAATCGTTTTCATCAGCAAAATTGGAAGCTTTTACTTGCTCTGTAAGTCTACTGTCCTTGCTAAATGATATAATCCAGTGACAGTGAACTTTAAGGAAAAGTTTACACCTATTTCCTTTGTGAATTCTATCCGGAATGCATCTTCCCAAATTGAGATCTGATAGAACAAAACAGAACTCTGCCTCTGTGGCAAACTGTGCTTCGTTCTGGCTCTTGGGCTTGAATAAATGGAACTGAATTTGTGAAGCTTCTTTCGGATTGAGAAATCTAATTACTAGGCAGCTAAGCAGTTAAGCAGTCGTTTTTGCTTTTCTCCGAGTTTCTGTTCGTGGCGTGCAGAGTTCCCGAAATCTCATTTTTTATAGAATAAAGAACTATGTATCCTTCACTTTAGATTGATAAGATTTTATTGACGCTTACATAAATTCTGATTCAAATTTTAATCCTTCTAGAAAATTATAGGACGCTGCCTGAAAATGAAGCTGAAAATGACCTTGGCTTTGCTGTGGCCCTCTCCCTGTAATTATTCCACGTGCTGCCCCAGACAATGTTGTTACCAAGGATCAGGGACTGTTTCTTCATCAAGGGAAAAAGCAAGGGCAGAGCGGAAGAGAATGTAGTTTTGTCTACAAACTACAGTTAGTAGCTAGTTGTAGAAACGAGTCTCTTCACTCCTGATGAGCCTACTAACTCAGTGGGGTTAGCTGGGCTCAGCAGATCGAGTTCTAACCCATCTTTTCTGGCTAAGGTTGTGGTGTTGTCCAAGCTCATCATTGTCCCCTGAGTCTGGCCCTTTCTTGGTCTCATTTCTGCAGCTCAGATTCAGAAGAAAGCATAAGCCCTAACCAGGGTGAGTGGGCTTGCACCTCACTCAGGTTCACTGAAGACCCCAGGAAGTGTCCACAGACTTGGGTGGAGTGGAGCGTGCAGGCCGCCTTCCATGTTTGGCCTCTGCAATGCTTTGGAGAGGAGTGCTTCCTAGAACAGCGCCACCCTCTCTGCTTGCTCACCCTTTTCAGCCGGAGTGTGTGTGTGTGAGAGAAGGACCATCTGAGCCCCTGCCTGGTATAGGCAGAGCCCCTGGATGGTGTTCACTTCCTTTGAGTCCAGGCTATTGCACCAGTATTTCCCCTGTGGGCTGTGCAGAGCACTTCCTTACCGTCCCCAATGACACATTCTCTTGATAATACCTCTCCAGATTAGAATCCACCAAATTGATAAGTCTCAAGAAGAGCTAGGCTGTTATCTGTAAAGAACCCCCATAAAACCCCATTCCGATTTAAGTAGCCAGTATGGTCCTGCCTTCACACAGTTAGGTGTCCTCATTCTTCCTGAGGCAGGAAAACGTAGAGGTAGAACACGCACTCTTTGTTATAGAAGAGTGTAAGTTATGAACTTGACTACAGAGCGACACATCAGGCATTTTACATGGATTCAGCCATGTGAATGGGGTCAGGGAAGGGGGTAGGGTGAGAACTAGAAGCCTGAACTAATGAAGAGGCTAAATTATAGATTCAATTTTAAGGGAATAGTTTTATTGCTTTCAAGTAACAATAATGACAAGCTGTGTGCTTCCTTAGCTGGGCATTCAGAAAGTGAGAAGGCTGATGAATTACCAACACCTGGCTTGAATATAGATGGTGCTTTGAAATTCCTTGAAGATGGTTTTCATTTTAACTAGAAAAACATGCCGCTCTGTAAACTTTCCTACTTTCTTTACTATATCCTTTCCTATTACACCCATAAACAGAACAGAGGTAATTACTTGAATCCGAAGGGATGACATTCAGCATTGTGCTTTATTTACTGAAAGTATAAGTTAGATGGGGCCATAAAACTTGAGGGACATCTGCTGAATCTTTCTCATCATTTTCACTGTAATCATTGGATGACAAAGTGTGCCTATTTTACTTCTCATTTTATGTTCTTTTCTGTTGGTGGAGGTATCTTTCTCCAGGGCTGCAATTTAAATTGCTGGAGCAGAAGTCTTTGTTTTGAGAGGAAATATTTTGTAAACAAACTTGAAAAGAATCTGCATTTTTTTCAGGTTGTGAGAATCACTAGAAATGGTTTTGTAGTGCTCACTGTGTCTGAATGTTATGATATTATTTTTTAACTCCTTAGGAAAAATTTAGTTTTCAATTTCTTTTTTAATGCAGGAAAGACCAACAGTAAGTGAAATGCGTAATAACTCAAGTAGATGAATTTATCGTCCTGGCCCACTTCCTTCTCCAGTGGCCTAGTGCTAGGGTAACAGCTCAAAGGCTGATTGTGTTTCCAAATCAAACAAGTGGATAAAATCCTCGCTGTTGAGGTTGGAGTGCTTTATGGTCACAGCTTTCTTATTTGGCCTCTTTGTGTGTGTGAGTGGAACAGAAATGAGGAAGTCATTCTTTCAGGAATTCAGAGGCTGTATTCTGTTATCACCATAATCTAATTTTCGAACATTTTCATCACCCCCCAAAAAAACCTTGTAACCATTAGCTGTCATTCCCCAACCTCCTTCCTACCCCCAGCCCTATGCAACCACTGATCTACTCTCTGTGTCTATAGATTTGCCTGTTCTGGACATTTCATTCCAAATTACATTCACGTAACTGGAACCATACAATAATATGTGATCTTTTGTGACTGGTTTTGGATTATTTCATTAGCATATTCTCTACACCAGTCTGAAGGTTTATAGTCGTAGCCTCTGGTCTAAATGCAAATGTTGGCCAGCCTGTGGAAAGACACTTGCCTTTCCTTAAGCCTAGATCCAGACAGCACTTCAAATCATGGTGTTGAATTGGGTGGATCGTATTCGTATTTATTTTGGAATTGCAGTGTCAGGTCATAAAGCTGAATTTGTGAGGGAGGAGTGAAACTATTTGACCTGCATGGAAATCACATCCTTGACCTTGGCCTCCTTGTCATCAAGACTGAACAAAACTGAGTGACTCTCATCTCTAGAAGGCATTTATGTAATAGGATGAGATTGACAGGATTAAAGAAAAATGTCAAGATTAAAGAAAAGTGATCAATGCCATCATTTTCAATAATTTTTAGTGATAGAAATGTCTTGGGTACTTACAATTCAAAATACTTCTTTTATCTAGATGTTTGTAATAACTCAGCTTTGGTAATTATATTTCTTCCTTGAGAGATACAATTAAGGAGAAAGCAGAGTGCTTGAGTCCCAAGCTAAGTACAATATTTATGAGAATTATTGGGTGTATAAAACTGTACTTTCTATGTGGCAGGTGCTGCTCAATTATATTTGAGCACTTCCCTGGGGGACAAAAGTCAATTATCAACATAGTCCTGTGGGAGAGAAGTAGGTCAGTTGCAAACATTCTCTGCTAATTTCAGAAAGCTTGAGGGGTGATTTCTTTTGGGGGATTTTTTTTTTTTTTCCTTTGGTTGTTGTAGGAAGACCTTCTGATTAGGGAAGGCTCTGTTTTTCATTTGGGTGTCTTATTCAGTTACTTTACTGTGAATATTCCTTTTGATCATGTAAAATGAAAATTAAACAAAATAGTATCTTTTAAAAAACTGTCAAATCTACATTGTAAGAATAATGTGTACCATGGGTATTATTATTACTGTTTCTTATACATTAGTAGAGATGCTCAGGCTTTAAATTCACCTGGTAAAGTGCAAATTTCATATTTGCAAGTATTTTGTTTAATAGTTCTGTTACATAGGAAGCATAAAAAGTGTTAATTGTTAAAAAAAGGAAGGATACTGGTGTTTTTTTAAAAAAAATTATGTTTATATTTTTATTGTGGAAAAATACATGTAACAAACTTTACCATTGTAACCATTTTTAAATGCATAATTCAGTGACATTAAGTCCATTCGCTGGTGTCATTTTTATTTTATTTTACTTTATTTTTTTATAAATTTATTTTATTTATTTATGTATTGGCTGTGTTGGGTCTTCATTGCTGCACGCAGGTTTTCTCTAGTTGCAGCGAGCAGGGGCTGCTCCTCATTGCGGTGCATGGGCTTCTCATCGCGGAGGCTTCTCTTTGTTGCGGAGCATGGGCTCTAGGCGTGCGGGTGTCAGTAGTTGTGGTGCACAGGCTTAGTTGCTCCGTGGCATGTGGGATCTTCCCGGACGAGGGCTTGAACCTGTGTCCCCTGCATTGGCAGGCGGATTCTTAACCACTGTGCCACCAGGGAAGCCCTGCTGTCATTTTAAAAATGAGTGTGGCAGGTTATTTAAAAAGTGCAGACCAGGCAAAACTTGAATATATCCTACTTCAAAATACACTAAAAATGTCCACCATTGTCCAGGCCCCCAAACACAGCTGTGACCTTGTTTGAAGCCACAACAACAATAGCAGGAAACTGGCCCTGGAGCACGTCACAGTGCCATGGGGACTGCAGCTGGGCAGAACCAGGAGGCACTGTGGATGCCCAGCCGACCCCCAGGCTGGGTGTGGAGAGGTGGATGGGAATAGGTTGGGGCCCTGCCCCAGAACACTTGTTTTCTTCTTCCTCCACTGTCTGAAATCCGAACAGTTGCTAGATGATTTGGGTTAAGGAGCAGCCTATTTTAAAACTGTGAACGTTCCTGGGAGTCTTAAGGGGCTCTCGTCATTCATCTGTGATCGTGGTTTGACTTACTGCCTGCAGGTAAGCTCATTTCACTCTTGTCCCCAAGCCCACCTCAACAAGGCAGACGGTTCGCAACAGAGACCCCAGTCTCCCTGGGTCTGTTTGTCCTTTCACACCTGTGTTCTCCCCTTACTTTCCCCCCCGACCCGCCCCTGCTACAAGCACGCCTGCCCAGACGCAGACTCAACTCCTGCTCTCTTCCCTCACCCCCTCAGTCATGCCATTCCTTCTCCTTGAAGAAGGTCTTACCATTTTCACTTGATGCTGATCTTTCCGTCTGTTAAACCCTTCTAGAACCTTCTCCTCCATGAAGTTCTGTGATACGGCTGCAGGTCTCCTTCTCTGGCACTCCCTGACATTCTGTTTTGACTGTTCCCTATTAAATTCTCCTTTGTGTAACCTGAAGGACTCCGTGCCCCACCAGCCTGTGGGTCTATGTGGCCATTGTCACTAACTAATCACGTGGCGCAAGAGGAAGGAGAAGCAGCTTGGAAAGGAAGTCTTGATGTAGAGACATCGATAATGTCCCATTTTGCTTGTTCACTTCTCCTAGCTGTAGACAGAGGACTGCAACGCCTTGCCTCCTAACAGCCTGCCCATTATCTCTGAGTCGAGGGGGTGATCACAACTCTGTCCCTCGTTGAGCTCGGCTGCCACAAGCCTTTGAAGGAGGTTATTCCCGCTGCAGTTGCTCTGCTTCATCTGTGAGGACACTGCTTCCTTCTTACTAAGATGCTGCTTCTCAGGCAAAATCTCAAAGGTGGCTAACAGCACTATACCCTTCAGCCTCTCTGGACAGGTTGTGTTCCAGACTTCCTCAACTCTGGGTCATACTCTGAACCCTGGGCCCTCGAGTGGCACTTGCTGTGCCCTGCATCTCACATGTCCCCTTGTAAAGCCAGCTTCTGTGCTTTCAGCCTGCATCTCACTGTAGGGTTACACTGGGAAACAGACGTCATTCTGCCTCTGCCCCGGGACTGTACACAAAACTTGCTTCGAACAGCGACCCTCCTACCCATGCATACATGTTGACCTGTACAGTTTGAGGTAGCCAGAGCCAAACTTTGAATCCCCTATTAGTCTCATTGATAAGATACTAATAGTAATTTATGTATTTTTTCTTTATTTTTGTTTTATGAATTTGAATGGGGGTGCAAATAGAAAAAATAAGAGGAAAGAGGAAGGTAATATTGGGGCCTGAAGCACTTTGGGAGTTAGTGCAGGCCTGGGTTGGTTATCAGAATGGAGACCTTGGGACAGAAGGAGGGTACTGGGTGCCTGGAGAGAAAAACAGTGGCTGGTGGGAGATGGTTTCAGAAAGGGAAGTGAATGAGGAACACACTTTGTTTATTTCAAACTTTGTTCTGGAACTGTATCTGTTGGGAATCTTTCAGTTGCAAATAAACAAACTCAATGCAGTTGGCTAAGGCAAAGTAGAGAATTACTGGCTCATGCTAGTGAAAAGTTCAGGAGTACATCTGGCTAGCTTCAGGTGTGGCTTGTTCCAGTTCATGACTTCATCAGTGCTTCTGTTCCCTTTCTCTGCAGTTCTTCCAGTACCGCATGATCTTCTGTGCTCAGTTCTGTGTGCTCGCTCAGGCCTCGGTTTGGCATTTTTCATGGTGGCAGCAGTGGCCACAGTGGCTCAGGGTCTCCCATTCATCCACTCCCCTGTTCAGAGGAAGAGCTAGCTCTCTTATGGTAGCTCTAGCAAAAAGGAAAAGAAGGTTTTGTTTGTTTGTTTTCAGAGGTACCACCCTCCCTCTGAAACAACACAATACACACACACACACACACACACACACACACACACACACACATTCACACACATATACTTCTTGAATCTTATTGGCCTGAAATGGCTCGTGAACCAGTACTGTGGCCAGGGGACTGCCTGAAGCCAGTGGTTGGCCACTCCTGGAGATGAGATTGGGGTCAGCCCCACTAAGGCTGAGAATGGGGAGGACCAGTTCCCTAAGGGAATTTGGGAGCTAGTGGTAGACGGAGGGGAAAATGGATGTTGCAGAAGCAATTAATCAGACGTTTATTCAAGGAAGGACCCTCAGGTGGACCCAGCCAAGGTGGTGGGATTCATTCCTTCTCTTCCTTCTTGTATTACGTTTCATCCACTTCATGGGTTAAATAAGAATTTTTAAAAAATTGTGTTAAATACATGTAACATAAAATTGACCATCGTAACCATTTTTCAGTGTACAGTTCAGTGATGTTAAGTACATTCTCACTGTTGTATTATCATCACCACCACCCATCCTAATTATAATTTTGTAGGGAGTCTAACGTTCTGTTGTAACTTTGTTTCTTAATGAGAAAATATGTACCAAATTTCAAATAACTGACTAAACAATGAATTTATGGGACACCACCCAAGTATTAATACAGGAGTGGCTACCTGAATTAATATTTCTCAAGGGCCTCTGTTTTCCTGTCTGCAAAACGGGGGTTTGAGTGGGGTGGACTAGATGACCTCTGAGGTTCCTTCAGTCTCTAGTATTATAGAGCTTCACGTCTGTGTCTGCAGATGTGTGTGGTCAGTTCATGCATCTTGGTAGAAAACACTATATTCTGTAGTTTTTGCGGAAGTCCAGTGACACTTAGCTGCTGAGATGAACTCATAAAACATAGGGTCATTCAATATCAAATATTATTGAAAGTATTAGATGAAGGCATTCTTTGTAGAATGTAGCAAAGAGATGATGTGGAAAGGTTTACAAGAGGAAAGATAATTTTGGATAGAGCTGGAATTTATAACTCTTTCAGGCATGTGCATACAGCCTGAAAGGATCTGCAAAGAATAGAGTGGGTTGTCAAGAATGAGATACTTGTGAAATGTGCTGAGATGGTTCTCAGATGTGCATCCTGGAAGCTATTAAGAGGAAGTCAGCTGAGAAGTAATGTAGCTCCTGCTATTATGATGATTACAGCCACCAGGAAGAGCAGTAGCTAATGGGCCTTAAACCTATAATAAAGAATAACAAAAGTTGCCATATGGAAACTTTGCTGAAGGTGAGTGGAACCACAAGATTGATTCTTATCATTTGAAAACACTGCATTAGGAGCTTTCAGTATTGACTTTCCTGCGTACCCCTAGTTTCATATGGGAAGGATATTTAGCATTTGTAGTTCAGCATGGCTCCCCACTTTCCAAAAAATGAGGCAGGAATTTCTAAGTGACATTAACTATTTAATAAGTAGACTTTGATGGATATGTTTATAGAACTTCGTGTGTTCAAGTTGCCTGGGTAAGCTGGTGCACTTGATTGTTTTCCTTCTCATCCCTCTTCCAGTGAGTGGCACATGCTCCTTATTTATTATTTAAAAACTATGTTTACATCCTGGCTTGGTCTGGAAATGACGTAAGTTAGCTTGTATGATATCACAAGTGAAGAAAATGAACTAAGGAGAAAATAAGGCTAAGATGGTGTGCCAGTAAAATCCGAGTCACTTGTTAGTTGGGGGCCTCCAGTTTGACTCTGAACTTTCTAGGACCTACCCAGAGAGGAAAGCAAGGTCATTTACAGGATTGAGGATGTCCAAGGGTAAAAGTACACTTGTGGTTTAGGAGAAGCACAAATACTTCCCACTCTGAGACTAGAGAGAAGTTTCTCATAGAGTTGGGAGTGTGTAAGATAGTAACTTAAACCCTGATGTGACACCTTATCATTATTCTGGAGTTGTTTTTTTACTAATATCATTTACTATACAGATAATGTCCCTCATCGTGCTGGAGTATAGTTCAATAAAAGCAATTATGTGGGAGCCGTTGCTATATCATCCACAGATGTCTGTAATTCTCAACCTTGGCTGCACATTAGAATCACCAGGGAAGTATATAAAAATCCCCATGCCAGGCTGCACTCCAACCTCATTAAATCAGGATTTCTGGATATAGGACTCAGGCATCAGTATTTTTCAAATCACTTCAACTGATGGATGTGCTTATCTGGACTCAGTAATCCAAGTAAGGTTTTTTTTTTTATAACATCTTTATTGGAGTATAATCGCTTTACAATGTCATGTTAGTTTCTGCTGTATAACAAAGTTAATCAGCTATATGTATACATATATCCCCATATCCCCTCCCTTTTGCGCCTCCCTCCCACCCCTCTAGGTGGTCACAAAGCACCGAGCTGATCTCCCCGTGCGATGCAGCTACTTCACACTAGCTGCAGTAGTGGGATTGCTGGGTCATATGGTAGTTCTCTTTGTAGTTTTCTAAGGAACCTCCATACTATTCTCCATAGTGGTTGTATCAATTGACATTCCCACCAACAGTGTAAGAGTGTTCCCTTTTCTCCACACCCTCTCCAGCATTTGTTGTTTGTAGATTTTTTTGATGATGGCCATTCTGACTGGTGTAAGGTGATACCTTACTGTAGTTTTGATTTGCATTTCTCTAATGATTAATGATGTTGAGCATCCTTTCATGTGTTTGTTGCCCATCTGTATATCTTCTTTGGCGAAATGTCTATTTACATCTTCTGCCCATTTTTGGATTGGGTTGTTTGTTTTTTTGATATTGAGATGCATGAGCTGCTTGTCTATTTTGGAGATTAATCCTTTGTCAGTTGCTTTGTTTGCAAGTATTTTCTCCCATTCTGAGGTTGCCTTTTCATCTTGTTTATGGTTTCCTTTGCTGTGCAAAAGGTTTTAAGTTTCACTAGGTCCCATTTGTTTATTTTTGTTTTTATTTCCATTTCTCTAGGAGGTGGGTCAAAAAGGATCTTACTGTGATTTATGTCATAGAGTGTTCTGCCTATATTTTCCTCTAAGAGTTTGATAGTGTCTGGCCTTACATTTAAGTCTTTAATCTATTTTGAGTTTATTTTTGTGTATGGTGTTAGGAAGTGTTCTAATTTCATTCTTTTACATGTAGCTGTCCAGTATTCCCAGCACCACTTATTGAAGAGGCTGTCTTTTCTCCATTGTATATTCTTGCCACCTTTATCAAAGATAATGTGACCATATGTGCGTGGGTTTATCTCTGGGCTTTCTGTCCTGTTCCATTGATCTGTATTTCTGTTCTTGTGCCAGTACCATACCATCTTGATTACTGTAGGTTTGTAGTATAGTCTGAAGTCTGGGCACCTGATTCCTCCAGCTCCATTTTTCTTTCTCAGGATTGTTGTGACTAATCGGGGTCTTTTGTGTTTCCATATAAATTGTGAAATTTTTTGTTCTAGTTCTGTGAAAAATGCCATTGGTAGTTTGATAGGGATTGCACTGAATCTTTGGGTAGTACAGTCATTTTCACAATGTTGATTCTTCCAGTCCAAGAACATGGTATATCTCTCCATCTGTTTGTATCATCTTTAATTTCTTTCATCAGTGTCTTATAGTTTTCTGCATACAGGTCTTTTGTCTCCTTAGGTAGGTTTATTCCTAGGTATTTTATTCATTTTGTTGCAATGCTGAGTGGGAGTTTCCTTAATTTCTCTTTCAGATTCTTCATCCTTAGTGTATAGGAATGCAAGAGATTTCTGTGCATTAATTTTGTATCCTGCTACTTTACCAAATTCATTGATTAGCTCTAGTAGTTTTCTGGTGGCATCTTTAGGATTCTCTATGTATAGTATCATGTCATCTGCAGAAAATGACAGTTTTACTTCTTCCTTTCTGATTTGTATTCCTTTTATTTCTTTTTCTTCTCTGATTGCCGTGGCTAGGACTTCCAAAACTACGTTGAACAGTAGTGGTGAGAGTGGACATCCTTGTCTTGTTCCTGATCTTAGAGGGAATGCTCTCAGTTTTTCACCATTGAGAATGATGTTTGCTGTGGATTTGTCGTTTATGGCCTTTATTACGTTGAGATAAGTTCCCTCTATGCCTACTTTCTGGAGAGTTTTTATCATAAATCGGTGTTGAATTTTTTCAAAAGCTTTTCCTGCATCGTTGAGATTATCATATCATTATTATCCTTCAGTTTGTTGATATGGTATATCGCATTGATTGATTTGCGTATATTGAAGAATCCTTGCATTCCTGGGATAAACCCCACTTGATCATGGTGTATGATCCTTTTAATGTGCTGCTGGATTCTGTTTGCTAGTATTTTGTTGGAGGATTTTTGCATCTATGTTCATTAGTGATATTGGCCTCTAGTTTTCTCTTTTTGGGACACCTTTTTCTGGTTTTGGTATCAGGGTGATGGTGGCCTCGTAGAATGAGTTTGGGAATGTTCCTCCTTCTGCTATATTTTGGGAGAGTTTGAGAGGGATAGGTGTTAGCTCTTCTCTAAATGTTTGTTAGAATTTGCCTGTGAAGCCATCTGGTCCTGGGCTTTGTTTGTTGGAAGATTTTTAAGCACAGTTTCAATTTCAGTGCTTGTGATTGGTCTGTTTATATTTTCTATTCTTCCTGGGTCAGTCTCAGAAGGTTGTGCTCTTCTAAGAATTTGTGCATTTCTTCCAGGTTGTCCATTTTATTGGCATATACTTGCTTGTAGCAATCCCTCATGATCCTTTGTATTTCTGTTGTTACTTCTCCTTTTTCATTTCTAATTCTGTTGATTTGAGTCTTTTTTTTTTTTTTTTTTTTTTTTTTTATTTAAGAAGATGGGGTAGGAGTTTATTAATTTATTTATTTTTGCTGTGTTGGGTCTTCGTTTCTGTGTGAGGGCTTTCTCTCGTTGTGGCAAGTGGGGGCCACTCTTCATCGCGGTGCACGGGCCTCTCACTATCACGGCCTCTCTTGTTGCGGAGCACAGGCTCCAGATGCGCCGGCTCAGTAGCTGTGGCTCACGGGCCTAGTTGCTCCGCGGCATGTGGGATCCTCCCAGACCAGGGCTCGAACCCGTGTCGCCTGCAGTAGCAGGCAGATTCTCAACCACTGCGCCACCAGGGAAGCCCTGATTTGAGTCTTATCCCCTTTTTTTTTTTGATGAGTCTGGCTAGTGGTTTATCAATTTTGTTTAACTTCTCAAAGAACCAGCTTTTAGTTTTATTGATCTTTGCTACTGTTTCCTTCATTTCTTTTTCATTTATTTCTGATCTGATATTTATGATTTCTTTCCTTCTGCTAATTTTGGGGTGTTTTTGTTCTTCTTTTTCTAGTTGCTTTAGGTTTAAGGTTAGGTTTTTTATTTGAGATGTTTCTTGTTTCTTGAGGTAAGACTGTATTGCTATAACTTCCCTCTTAGAACTGCTTTTGCTGCATCCCATAGGTTTTGGGTTGTCATGTTTTCATTGTCATTTGTTTCTAGGTATTTTTTTTAATTTCCTCTTTGATTTCTTCAGTGATCTCTTGATTATTTAGTAGCATATTGTTTAGCCTCCATGTGTTTGTATTTTTTACAGTTTTTTTCCCTGTAATTGATGTCTAGTCTTGTAGCGTTGCGGTCGGAAAGGATACTTGATATGATTTCAATTTTCTTAAATTTACGAAGCCTTGATTTGTGACCCAAGCTGTGATCTGTCCTGGAGAATGTTCCATGAGCATTTGAGAAGAAAATGCATTCTGTTGTTTTTGGATGGAATGTCCTATAAATATCAGTTAAGTCCATCTTGTTTAATGAGTCATTTAAGCTTGTGTTTCCTTATTTATTTTCATTTTGGATGATCAGTCCGTTGGTGAAAATGGGGTGTTAAAGTCCCTACTATTTTTGTGTTACTCTCCATTTCCCCTTTTATGGCTGTTAGCATTTGCCTTATGTATTGAGGTGCTCCTATGTTGGGTGCATAAACATTTACAATTGTTATATGTTTTTCTTGGATCAATCCCTTGATCATTATGTAGTGTCCTTCTTTGTCCCTTCTAATGGTCTTTATTTTAAAGTCTATTTTGTCTGATATGAGTATTGCTACTCCAGCTTTCTTTTGATTTCCATCTGCATGGAATATCTTTTTCCATCCCCTCACTTTCAGTCTTTATGTGTCCCTAGGTCTGAAGTGGGTCTCTTGTAGACAGCATATAGATGGGTCTTGTTTTTTTATCCATTCAGCCAGTCTGTGTCTTTTGGTTGGAGCATTTAATCCATTTACATTTAAGGTAATTATCGATATGTATGTTCCTATTACTATTTTCTTAATTGTTTTGTGTTTGTTTTTGTAGGTCTTTTTCTTTTCTTGTGTTTCCTGCCTAGAGAAATTCCTTTAGCATTTGTTGTAAAGCTGCTTTGGTGGTGCTGAATTCTCTTAACTTTTGCTTGTCTGTAAAGGTTTTAATTTCTCCGTCAAATCTGAATGAGATCCTTACTGGGCAGAGTAATCTTGGTTGTAGTTTTTTCCCTTTCATCACTTTAAATATGTCCTGCCACTCCCTTCTGGCTTGCAGAATTTCTGCTGAAATATCAGCTGTTAACCTTATGGGGATTCCCTTGTGTGATATTTGTTGTTTTACCCTTGCTGCTTTTAATATGTTTTCTTTGTATTTAATTTTTGATAGTTTCATTAATATGTGTCTTGGCATGTTCCTCCTTGGATTTATCCTGTATGTGACTCTTGGTGCTTCCTGGACTTGATTGACTATTTCCTTTCCCATGTTAGGGAAGTTTTCAACTATAATCTCTTCAAATATTTTCTCAGTCCCTTTCTTTTTCTCTTCTTCTTCTGGGACACCTATAATTTGAATGTTGGTGCATTTAATGTTGTCCCAGAGGTCTCTGAGACTGTCCTCAATTCTTTTCATTCTTTTTCCTTTATTCTGCTCTGTGGGAGTTATTTCCACTATTTTATCTTCCTGGTCACTTATCCGTTCTTCTGCCTCAGTTTTTCTGCTATTGATTCCTTCTAGAGAATTTTTAATTTCATTTATTGTGTTGTTCATCTTTGTTTGTTTGCTCTTTAGTTCTTCTACGTCCTTGTTAAACATTTCCTATATTCTCCATTCTATTTCCAAGATTTTGGATCATCTTTATTATCATTACTCTGAATTCTATTTCAGGTAGTCTGCCTATTTACTCTTCATTTGTTTGGTCTGGTGGGTTTTTACCTTGCTCCTTTATCTGCTGTGTGTTTCTCTGTCTTCCCATTTTGCTTAACTTACTGTTTGGGATCTCCTTTTCGAAATCTGCAGGTTCATAGTTCCTGTTGTTTTTGGTGTCTGCCCCCAGTGGGTAAGGTTGGTTCAGTGGCTTATGTAGGCTTCCTGGTGGAGGGGTGTGGTGCCTGTGTTCTCATAGGTGGGGCTGGATCTTGTCTTTCTGGTGTCTTGTCTTTCTGGATCTTGTCTTTCTGGTGTCTGTGAGCTTAGTATGAATTTAGGCAGCCTCTCTGCTAATGGGTGTGGTTGTGTTCCTGTCTTGCTAGTTGTTTGGCATGGGACATCCAGCACTGTAGCTTGCTGGCCGTTGGGTGGAGCTGGGTCTTAGCATTGAGACCGAGATCTCTGGGAGAGCTCTCGCCGATTGATATTACATGGGGCTGGGAGGTCTCTGGTGGTCTAATGTCCTGAACTCGGCTCTCCCACCTCAGACACTCAGACCTGACACTCGGCTGGGGCCCCAAGACCCTGTCAGCCACATGGTGATCATGAAATTGGAGGTAGCAAAAATGGATATATGCAAGTCACTCTTTTGGCTGATGGTACTCTCTCCAATGGCTGTGATTTGTAGTTGGAAAGCCAAAACTTCCAGCTACAGTCATGATCAGAAATGCCTAGTTCTTCAAAATGAAATGAAATGCATGAGTCAGAACCAGGATGCTGGTATTGGAGGGTCTCCTGCAGAGGCTGGGGGCAGCTGTGGGTCACTGCAGGGATGAGGACACTGGCAGTAGAAGTTCTGGGAAGTACTCCTTGGTGTGAGCCCTCCCCAGGTAAGGTTTTAAAGTAGCTATTTTCAACCAGAATGTATTAGTCAGGATAGGTTAGGTGATGCTGCAGTAATAAAACTTTCCTCAAACAACAACTACAACAGCAAAGGCTTATTCCTCACTCACCCTCCATCTATCTCCTGGGTTAGCTGAGAGTTTGTTCACTGTTGTTCTCACTCCAGTGGAGCAGCCACTATCTGGAACATTTCTGTTTCCTGCAGAAGAGGGAATGAGACCCATGGTGGATCATATTCTGGCTGTTGAAGCTCTGCATGGGTGTTGCTAAACTGCTGCAACACTGTAGTCAAAGGTATCATATGTATTTGTTTGTCACTTAAGAGTCCAGAGGTAGGTAGGCAGTTCAGAGTGGGTAGAGGGCTCTATTCTAAGAGATCAGTGGTCCGAGGACCCAGGCTGGTGG
This sequence comes from Lipotes vexillifer, assembly GCF_000442215.2. NCBI lineage: Eukaryota > Metazoa > Chordata > Mammalia > Artiodactyla > Lipotidae > Lipotes > Lipotes vexillifer. The sequence continues at coordinate 419,093 of NW_006791018.1, read as the reverse complement.
GTCGGCTCTGCCATTCTCAGCATGTAGATTTCATCTTTGGGTCTAACGTGGCTGCTACCATTGTCACCATTTCCTAGGCAGCTCAAAATGAAGAGATTAAGTAGCTTCATCTTCAAGGGAATGACGTAGAAGTTAAACATATTTCTTCTGCTCACAGCCCATTGGCCTGAACTTTGTTGTGAGGCCACGTCTAGCTTCAAAGGAGGCTGAGAAATGTGATCTTTAGCTGAGTAGCCATGTGAAGGCTAAAAATTGCGACAGCTCTATTTCTGGAAGGATAGAGAGAAAGGATATTGGGGCCAGTTAGGCAGACTCTGCCTTATCACAATAGTGGTTTTCCAAGTTTGGTTTTACCCTAAAAACCCTTTTTCCAAATGAAATTGCAGATGTCATTCTTGGCAGTCAACATATTTGGAGATGCTTTGATTGATGCGGTGGCCTATATCTGGACCACTCTCCCATTATACACCTCATGCTCTCTGCAGCAGTTCTGGTGACATCTAAGAGGATCCATAAAAATCACTGATGTAGATGAACTGATGCATATGCTGTAGACCATCCTCCCAAAATATTCTTCCAGTCACTTCTATCTCAAAAGTCCTCTCAAGTCCATCCACTTCTCTCTGCATCTCTCCTGCCACCACCGTAGTTCCTAGTTTGAGCCAGCATCATCTCGTCTGGTCTACTGAATCTCCCTGCTTCCTTTCACCACCAGAACCATTCTCCACACAACTTATGGAGTTATCTTTTTAAAAAGGAAATCAGAGCATGTCATTCCCCAGTTTTAAGCCCTCCAGTGGATTCCAGTTGTGTTAAAATATAATCTGAATTCCTTATTGTGGTCTGCAAGGCTCTGTAATAATCTGACTCCTGACAAACTCTCCTTATTTCATCTTCAACTCTCCTGCTTGCTACTCTGCCCTCCCACCCCTTCCTCCCTCCCTGGCCTGCTTTTGTGTACTTTGAATAAGCCAGGATTAATCCTGTCTCTGGGCCTTTGCACTTCTGCTCTCTTGTCCTGGAGTGTTCCTTCCTCAGCTCTTTACATGGCTGGCTCCTTCTCATTCTTCTCATCTCAGCCCAAACATCACCTTCTTAGAGAGACCTCCTCTGGATGCCTGTCTGAGGCAGCCCCCCTCACCCCTCCTTCCATGCTTTCTTGCTGTCACTTTCCGTCACGATCAGAAATCACCTTTTTAATGTCGTTTTCTTTTTCCTTATTCCTATCAATCCTCACTGGAATGTAAGCTTCAAAAAGGCAGGGAACTGGCATATCCTTGTCATTGCACATTCCCATGAACAGAAGAGGCATCTGGCGCATAATAAGTGTTTAATAAACATTGATTGGTAAGTGAATAGAATGACAGTGATTTTGAGGTTCAGTAGCTGGGTAAGAATCTGGGTAGGACTGAGTCTTTGTTGTCAGTTAAGGGAGAAATGGTGCTAAAGATAGACTTGATATCTATCTTACAGACCTCAAGAACTGAGGTCTCTAAGAAGAACATGTTCCTGAAAAAGAAGGCTTAGAGGTGGTCCAGGGACCAAAGGTCTTCTCAGAAAGTAGTTTGGAATTTACTCAAAAACACACAATTGGATGTTTGTGGATCCGTAGTTTCAAGCCCAAAGACAGAGCTGCAGTGTTTTTGGCTTGGAAAAAAAGCAATTGTGGTCACATGCCACCTTGGCCCCTACCATGGCTCACCTAGCTTTGAGAAATTTCCTTCCTAATCTACTTTCTAAAAAGGCCTCATGACAAAATGTATACCCCAAGCACTGAATTGCGTGGCTTGGTATCAGGGATGTTAGCTGCAATTTGGTGGCATGCAGGTTAGCAATCGCTTTACTTGATTGTTTCATTTGGACACTCCATCCTGGATTTGCTTTGGGACACTATCTGCCCGAATAGAGGGCATCTAAAGAAGCCCCTTGGTCAGTCCCAACTGACTAGCACTGGGCCTCAGCTCTTAATCTCCTTGTGGCTGATGCCTTGGTCCGGTGCCCGCTATTGGATGCCTGAGTTCCTGCAGACCAGATCCTTTCGTCCCAGACTTCCTTGGGAGGCAACAGGATGTGTTGGACTCTGGATTTTGAGCCAGAGTTAGGAAGGGCTGAGACAGGTGTCTGTGTGTAAGGCTCAGTGGGTGTAAAGAGACAAGCTGGCAGTTTGACTAGACCTGAGGCGAGGCCCTCAGTCAGACCAGAGGTCAAACTTGGGAACATCAGGAGAGCCAGCGGAAGCTAAGGCAGCACAGTGCGTGTCCTTCACATCTGCTGGCGCTCCACCTGGAATGCTCTCCCCTCCACTGCTTTTTCTGGTGAACTCCTACTCCTTTTCTTCCTGATTGTATAAATGTCACATCCTCTGTAAAGTCTTCTCCAACCACCCCCCGCCCCCTCCCGGGCAGAATGAGTTTCTTCTTCCCTTAGTACAGTCGAAACACTTCTCACATTGTTTCTTTTGTTTGTTTGTTTGTGGTACATGGGCCTCTCACTGTTGTGGCCTCTCCCGTTGCGGAGCACAGGCTCCGGACGCTCAGGCTCAGCGGCCATGGCTCACGGGCCCAGCCGCTCCACGGCATGTGGGATCTTCCTGGACTGGGGCACGAGCCCGTGTCCCCTGCATCAGCAGGCGGACCCTCAACCACTGCGCCACCAGGGAAGCCCTCTCACATTGTTTTGAAATATGTTTACGGGCCTCTCCCACTGCCAGTGAGCCCCTCGAGGATGTGGCTGTGTCTTAATTTTCTTTAGAGAGGCGACACAGCAGAGCTGTTCATAGAATCAGCTGTGGAAGCAGGTGGGCTGGAGTGTGAGGTCAGGCTCCATCACTTTTTACTTGTGTGACCTTGGGCAAGTACTACTGTCCCCGAGGTTCATTTTCCTTACTCGTAAAATAGGGGTAGCCATGCCTGCCTCCTAGAGTTTGTGAGAATTTTAAGAAGTGAGCTAATATATGTCTATCCTGGATGAAAATTATTAAACCACACCTGCTGTAGCTCTTCTGCTTTGTAAGCTGGGTAGTGGCCATCGTTTGTATCAGTACTGCCATCTTCCATTTTCAGGGACTGGCGGGGAAGGTTGACATTTCAAAGCCTCTGCCAGCTCCTCTGTGCTTGTGAAGGGGACATCCTAAAGGGATGATGGTCATGGGATGATGGTCATATTGGCGATGTGGCTGGTGGTAGTGATGGTGGTTGTGGTGATATTAGTGGTAACCATGGTGGTATTGGGAGTGAGGGTGAGGGTGGTGGTGGTGAAGGTGGTTGGTAGTGTGATGGTTATGATTGTAGGATGGTGATGGTGCTGATGGGAAGGGTTGGGTGGAGGTGGAGGTGACGGTAGTGATGGTGGTGGTGCTGATGGTGATGGAGGTGCTAATGGGGGTGGGGGTGATGTTGGTAATGGCGATGGTGATGGTGATGGTGAGGATGGGGCCTGTGATGATAGTTGTGGTGGAGCTGATGGTGGTAGAATTGGTGGCTCTGAAGGTTTGGGGAACAAGCTAGTTACTTTCTTTTTTTTTAATTTATTTTATTGACATATAGTTGATTTACAATGTTGTGTTAGTTTCTGTTGTACAGAAAATGATTCAGTTATACATATGTATACATTATTTTTCATATTCTTTTCCATTATGATTTATTACAGAACATTGGATATAGTTCCCTGTGCTATGCAGTAGGACCTTGTTGTTTATCCATTCTGTATATAGTAGTTTGCATCTGCTGACCACCCCAAACTCCCAGTCCATCCCTCCCCCACCCCTCTCCGCCTTGGGAAGCTAGTTTCTGGCACTTACTCCAGGATCCTCACTTCTGTTGCTCGGCCTGCTAGTTGATACTCATGGCCTCCAGCTCCTGGAGTTATAACCACAGGGCTTTGTTTTCTCTTGTCCTCTGCCTACCTACCTGCCTTATTCTGAACTCAGTCCCCTCCACATGGGCTTCCCTGGGGCTCTTCATCTGGCTCCCAGCCCTTGACTCTGTTTGGACACTAGCTTTGGTGGCAGATTCCCAGATCTAGCATAGAATCCTATCCCACCTGTCCCCATTCTCTACTCTCTAAAGCCTTGCCTCTTCTGGTCCTAGATCCCTGCCCTTCACCCTGGAGCCAGGGACATGGCCCCAGTACATTAGTCCTTTGAGTTGCCTGTCAGAGTGAGAGATTTTAGTGCTAGAGGACCACATTTCTTATTGAAGGGGATGCTCCAAGTTCTGAGAGCCTCCCCTTGAAGAACATGGCTGGCAATGGAAAATGGATTTCCTTTTAAGCAATGACAGCAGGTTGACCAGTCTGCCCACAATTTTCTATTTTATTCTGTTCTCAAAATCTACCTTTAATTATTTTCACAGACAGTTTTTATTATCCTGCATTGTGTTCCAATCTCTTAATGTTATTTAACCTGTTTTAAAATTTATATATTTAGCAATTCATTTGTTTACATTTCTGTCTCTGCTTGTTCAAAATTCATAATTCCGTCTTCTATGCCAGATGTGGTGATGGCACTAGAGTCTGGGGGTGGTGGCTAAATTCTTGTGGAAACATAGTGAAAATATGATGGCCAGCTTACTATATAGGGGAAACTGCATTGAGCTGAAATGGAGAGGACACTTCCAGGTGTGTCGAATTTGTTGCAGGGGTAGGGGGTGGGATGGGTGAATTTTTTGGACCTTTGATGACCAGGAAGAAGGTCACTTTGTTAAGGAAATCATGATGCTGACATTGTGACATTTTTTTGTTCGCTGATAGCTGACTGCTGTCAGTTCTCTGGGACCTTACTGTTTCTCTGCCAAGTACACAAAATAGATATGTACAGATTTCTCCCAAAGACCAGTAGCATTTGTGATATAGTGCTCTGTGAGAGCACTTCCCTGTTATTTTGCAAAAACCCTTAAATTGGCAGTAAATTCTGGTCTAGTAGAAAGAGGACAGTATTTACAGCAAAAGCCCAAGTTCAAGGTCTAGCTTAGCTATTTACTAGGCCTGGTGTATGTGAGTCACTTAACTTCTTTGAGTTTTAGTTTCCAGCTCTGTAAGATGGAGATAACTGCTGTGCCTGATAAGGTTTTTGTTAGCCTTTACTGAGATATGATCTGTGAAAAATGCTTAAATGTTAAAAAATTTCTACTGCTATTTTTATATTTGACTTATGATACTTAGCTTGAGGCACGAATGCTCTGTAACTAGGAATTTTGCTGTTTAGGAAAACTAATACAACTATCACAGATATTTGTGAAAATAATTATATATATATATAATTTTTGTGTGTGTGTGTGGTACGCGGGCCTCTCACTGCTGTGGCCTCTCCCGTTGCGGAGCACAGGCTCCGGACGCGCAGGCTCAGCGGCCATGGTGCACGGGCCCAGCCGCTCCGTGGCATGTGGGATCTTCCCGGACCGGGGCATGAACCGACGTCCCCTGCATCGGCAGGCGGACTCTCAACCACTGCGCTACCAGGGAAGCCCAATAGTTATATTTTTAAATCAGTTTGCATGCAAAAATTTCCTTACAATTTCATATTCATTAAGCCACTCTAGCCACGTAGAGTTTCTCAGGTTGTCTTGGAGCTGGGAAGTAAAAGCTGGCTCAGTGACAGGTGTTCTCCAGATCTCTGCCTCCAAACTGTGCTCTGTGGGTCAGGAATGACTGTCCCCATTCCTGCCTGGTGTGCTCCTCCTCATCTCTTTGAGGCCCCAGCTCAAAAGTCACCCCTTCTGGGATGTTTAACTAAATCCTCCTGGCAGAAGGAGTTTTTTCTGTCCTTTAACATCTCCTTGTTCTTATCTCTAAGCCTCCCCACTCAGTTCTTATCATCTAATTGTAAATGACACCTGAATGTAAGCTCCAGGAGGGCAGGGTTTTCTGTTGCTTTCTATCACTGTGTGATTCCCAGGACCTAGAGTTGTGCCAGGCACATAGTGGGTGCTCAGTGAACCTTTACCGAATGAACGAATGGGTAAATGAATGAAGATACGTCACCTCCTTCAGCTGCTTAAGGGCGTGAACTGGTTTACATTGATGTTTCTTGTGCCTTCATCTTGGTCAGGGCTTGACACCTACTAGGTTTACATGTTTGTTGAATGAATAAATTTCTGGATTAGGAACTAAAAAACAGAAGAGAAAGGCTAAATATTATAAGGTCTTAATGATGTCATTGTACTTTTATGCTATAATTGTTTAAAATGCATCCTTTTTATTTTGTTTTTAGGTTATCATAGGCCCAAATGCTATTTTATTATTATTGTTTTTTAATGAGAATCACACTTTTACTCACATCGAACATCTTAAATGTGAAGACCACAGAGGGAATTTCAGGAATTTAAAAGCCATTTAAAAACATACACAATTAAAAATTACTTCCTACTTAAATAAATGAATTTAAAAACTTCTTCCTAAAGACATTTTTTTTCTTTTTAATTTTTATTGGGGTATAGTTGATTTACAATGTTGTGTTAGTTTCAGGTGTACAGCAAAGTGAATCGGTTATACATATACATATATATACTCTTTTTCAGATTCTTTTCCCATATAGGTCATTACAGAGTATTGAGTAGAGTTCCCTGTGCTATACAGTAGGTCCTTATTAGTTATCTATTTTATATATAGTAGTGTGTACATGTCAATCCCAATCCCCCAGTTTATCCCTCCCCCCCTCCCCCGGTAAACATAAGTTTGTTTTCTACATCTGTGACTCTGTTTCTGTTTTGTAGGTAAGTTCATTTGTACCCTTCTTTTAGATTCCACATATCAATGATATCATATGATATTTGTCTTCCTCTGTCTGACTTACTTCACTCAGTATAACAATCTCTAGGTCCATCCATGTTGCTGTAAATGGCATTATGTTGTTCTTTATAATGTCTGAGTAATATTCCATTGTATATATGTACCACATCTTTTTTATTCATTCCTCTGTTGGTGAACATTTAGGTTGCTTCCATGTCCTGGCTATTGTAAATAGTGCTGCAGTGAACATTGGGGGTACATGTTATCTTTTCAAATTACGGTTTTCTCCAGATATATGCCCAGGAGTGGGATTTCTGGATCATATGGTAGCTCTATTTTTAGTTTTTTAAGGAACCTCCATACTGTTCTCCATAGTGGCTGTACCAATTTACATTCCCACCAACAGTGCAAGAGGGTTCCCTTTTCTCCACACCCTCTCCAGCGTTTATTGTTTGTAGATTTTTTGATGATGGCCATTCTGACCGGTGTGAGGTGATACCTCATTGTAGTTTTGATTTGCATTTCTCTAATAATTAGTGATGTTGAGCATCTTTTCATGTGCTTTTTAGCCATCTGTATGTCTTCTTTGGAGAAATGTCTATTTACATCTTCTGCCCATGTTTTGATTGGGTTGTTTGTTGGAGTAGTTTTTAAAACCAAACAAACCAAGTCACAGATTTCTCTGGACCAGTTTTTAATATAAATTCCTAACTTTTTTCTAAAAAATGATATAAACATCATTATCATAGAACATACCAAAATATGTTTTACATCTTTAGTATCCTAATGTACAGATATTAGTAGTTCCCTCTTAATAAGAGTTACCGCAAATTCATGGTTAATATCAAAATAATGACAGCCCACAGTTTTGCACATGGCCGTTTGCCAGGCTTTCTGTAGCTGCCTCCCCCCTACTGAGTTTGAGGAAGTCTTTCTCATAGTAAGGTTTTAAAATTCTACTTACAAAATTTTATATCCTCTTCAGCAGATGGGCTGACCGGCTTGCAATCTCCATGGTAACAAGGTTTCTGTATTCCCCCCC
>NW_006791018.1:396897-410610 GCF_000442215.2 Lipotes vexillifer | reverse complement strand
CCCCCCCCCCCCCCGCCACCTTTTAAAATAGCCTAAAGTCACAGAAGGGAACTTAGTTATTAATAGCATAAGAAATTTCAGTGTGAACAACAGTTATTAAATATGCAGCTTTTGATTACTTGTTTCTTGATCTAGAATCATTTATGATATATAGCAACTGTGATTAAGCATATATGAATATAATTGTAATACTCAGAGATTAGGAGTAGCAGTTGGTTTGCTGAAATGATTAACTGTTGGACAACCTGTTTAAATTAGTCCCTACTTCCCAATGTCCTTTTTGCCAGCCAAATCAGATTCTGGCCTATCCTTCACTTAGGAGTCAACAGCATAGTAATAACGCATTACATTATTTTAACCTCTATGTGGAAGACAAAAAAACCAAGACTCTTTTGTGGCATTCCTATGGACACCCATTTCTGTGTTAAGCATAAGTGTGGTGTTTGTTCTAAATGTAGGAAAAGCATGGATGATTTCTTGGGGCCACAGCCTGCCCATATTGACTTGATTGGGTTCTGGTATCTTTGATTGGCACATATAAGGCATTGCAACTCCAAACCCAGATAGTGCATAAATGATTCTCTAAAACTAGTACACTAGCAAAGCATGAAAAGCTATTTTTAAAAGAGAGGTGTATTTGGCTTGCTAAAATTGTGGCTTTTTCCCAAGAAGTGCCCTATTTTTGATATAGCATATTGAGCCTCACACAGAAAAATTGATTCTTATTTTTGGGTCTACTTATAAATGTTTATTTTCGAGACATCATGACATATTCTTGCTTGTTTAGCTGTAAATATTGACATAGATTGTTATTCTATCAAAAGATCTTGAATAAAGGATAAGTTTTTCTTTAAAACAGCAGAAATTTATTAAGCATACCTGGAGTGCTTGGTCCTATGATGGGCTCTTTTGTAATATATTATTGGGGCTAAAATCCTATTATAAGATCATCTGAGAGTTTCACTTAAATATTTCACTAAAACTTTTTCCTCCTTGTTTTCCAGTGTCATGTCTCTATATTTATGTTCTGTGCTGTCAACTAATTAGGTTGAGCTGTAAAAGACCCAGTGTGGAGGGTATGTGTCAAAGTAGCATTTGATTCTACTGGAAAAGAAAAGAAGGGTGTTGCCTCTATGCTCGTGAAAGAAATTTACTGGGAGATTGGTTAGGGTGGGAATCTGCTGATGACGCATGTCGTCACTGGGACTTCTGCTGTGGGACCAATTTCCTAGGAGGCTGAGGGCTTGTCCCATATTAAAGCCCTTTCTCCCCCATTATCCCTAACTACTGGGCTTTGTTTTATCCAAAGTTCCTCTGAAAGCTTTTGTGCAGGTGCTTTATTTGGGAAGTGATTTTTCAAGCAGCGGGGAGTGGAGAGCGAAAGCCAACACCAGAATGTGTTAATAGGTTGGCCCATGCTGGGAGCCACTAGTGATCAATGATGACACCAGCCCTCCCTAAGGAGCCTTGTGAGATGCGTGCAGAGCTGTCTACTCTGGACAACAGGAGGGGGAAGCATTTCTCCATCGGCTTCTGTCCCTCACTGACCAAGGGTGGCCCCGCAGAGGTTGGTTCCCTCACACTACCAGGCTGCACGTGTGTGAGTGCCAAGTATCCTGCACTGACCACACTGTCAGAGAGGCCCAAGGCCAGGAAGCCAAAGGCTCATGGAAGGCGAAGGCCAGGCACTGTCAGATCTCACCAGGGCGAAGCTGGTCATGGCCCATGTGGAGCTGATACTGCAGCAGTGATGGGAGTAAGAGGTGGGACCTACAGGCTGAGAAGTGGTTCCTGAAAGATGCACAATTGTGCATCTAAAGATACCACTGCCTCTGTTTGCAGTCCATTGCTTATCATCTTGGTAAAGGGAGGACTCTTCTCTGTGCCCTTCCAGGAAACATAGGTAGCGGGTTCTTCAGTCTCATATGATAAATTCATATTTATAGTCTCACCTGCCTGATCCTTGGATCCCTTCCTCGGTCTGGCATCTCCACTTCATTAACAGGGAGCCATCATCCAGTTCAAGCTTCATGAGCCATTCCAGCTGGATGTTAGGACCAGTGTCAGGTATCCTTGCCAGGACTTTGAAACCAGAGTCATAGGAGAGTGCTCCCATGCCAATGAGTTATTCTTTATCCAGCTTTATATTTTGCACCCCCTGGTCTAAAACCCTCAGGATCCACTCTAAATAGTCTTCCTCTGGTTCCAGCTGATATATATGCCCTTTGATAAATAAGCAATTTACTTCTGCAGTAGGAACTCTGTTTCCTTGCTTGGGCGGTGCTGAGATTTTACTCTAGTTATTAATTCAGAGGCAATGGGATGAGGTGGCAGCAGATCTTAAAAAGGACAACAACTGGGCTTCCCTGGTGGCACAGTGGTTAAGAATCCACCTGCCAATGCAGGGGACACGGGTTCGAGCCCTGGTCTGGGAAGATCCCACACGCTGTGGAGCAACGAAGCCCGTGTGCCACAGTTACTGAGCCTGCGCTCTAGAGCCCACGAGCCACAACTACTGACTGAGCCCGCGTGCTGCAACTACTGAAGCCCGCATGCCTTGAGCCTGTGCTCCACAATAAGAGAAGCCACCTCAATGAGAAGCCTGCATGCCACAACTAGAGGAAGACTGTGCACAGCAACAAAGACCCAACACAGCCAAAAATAAAAATAAATAAATTTATTAAAAAAAAACAAAACAACAATTACCTTGTTAGGCACCTACCTACCTGTGAGGTGTCTAGGAAAGGGGAGGCTGCTGTCCTTTAGCAAGAAGGAGCGAGACACTGTTAATGGTCTGGAGGATTCAGGGATTTAAGATTCTTAGGCTCATCTACCCAGATGTACAGATTCCTGGTCACAGAGTCACCAGTTTTTCTATCAGAGTCCAGACGTTGACATAGGAGATAAATTGAGACCGCATTCAGTCTCCTTTGCAGGACTTCCAATTTTAGTTCCTGAGCCTGAGTTCCAGCACTGCCTGCCTTGAAGACATGAATGAAGGTCACCCTAAATGCTATCAAAGAAGCATTTCACACTGTGCCTTGTGTTAATAGTTGACTGACCTGGATATGGAATTTTAATTTTACCTCTTCACAACTTCCAAAGAAGTTAACAAAAAACAGACAGTTCTGTGATTCTTATCATTACCATTGACCCCCCCTATCATTCAAGTACCTCAACTGCCAGTTAATTCAGCACTTCACACTCCATGTGCACCTCAGCCTCATCCACCACAGGTAAGAGTATTATTAAATGGGCTACTACCACATGCCAGGGTTTATCATCATCTTGCTTACCACCAGCAATGAGGTGGGTGATCCAGCTCCATAATCCAGAGGGTCTGCCTTTCAAGTCCACTTGCTTATCAGCACTCTTAGCTTTGGTCCCCACGAAAGCAAAGCCTGAGATAACTGCTTGCATGCAGGTAGTTTATTTGGGATGTGGCCCCAATTGGAGTAGAGGACCTAGGAAGAGAAAAGGGAAGGAGAGAAAGCCAAACCACATCTACATTGTCAAATTACCCACTGCTAAGGGCAATGGATGCTTGATTCCACAGCACTTTTCAGGTGCCATATAAAATGCATCCCAGAACTGTCTGCTTAGGGGCTGAAATGAAGAAACATCTATCCATTGGCTTCTGTCCCTATTGGTCAAGAGTGGCCCATAGAGGATGACTCCCCTGTGTTCCTGGGTTGCAAATGCATGAGCATGGGATGGATACCTACGGGCTCCAAAGCCTTGGTTGGCATTAGAAAGCTCTGGAGCAGGAGGTGAAGGTTATGTGGATGGGGAGAGGGAGACAGAGGCTGGGAGCCGTCAGATTGTACCTGCTTGAATCTGGTTGAAGCTTGCATGGACCTGGTCACTTCATCAGGGGCTGGAGTAAGACGTGGGGCTTGAGAGGTTGTGAAGTGGTGAGTGAGGGATATCTGATACAGGCTTCATCCCACCTGATACATTGGTTAAGTGGATTCATTTTTTATGCTCCTTAGTAGTACGCACTTTTTCTTTATTTTTTTCTAATATGAACATATTTAACTTTCGTAATCAAGAATATTACCCCCGGGCTTCCCTGGTGGCGCAGTGGTTAAGAATCCGCCTGCCAATGCAGGGGACACGGGTTCGAGCCCTGGTCCGGGAAGATCCCATGTGCCGCGGAGCAACTAAGCCCGTGCACTACAACTACTGAGCCTGCGCTCCTTAGCCCGAGAGCCACAACTCCTGAAGCCTGGGCGCCTAGAGCCTGTGCTCTGCAGCAAGAGAAGCCACCACAATGAGAAGCCTGCGCACCACAACGAAGAGTAGCCCCCACTCGCCGCAACTAGAGAAACCCCACGCGCAGCAAGGAAGACCCAACGCAGCCAAAAATAAATAAATAAAATTAAAAAAAAAAGAATATTACCCCTTTTGTTAAAAAAAATAAATATTGGAGTCTTAAAGCCAGGATATGTAGGACTGCCTGGGGGGAAAGGACAAGTGAAGCTTGTAGAGAAGAGAATAAATTATGTAATTAAATTGCTGCTTGCTGTTACTTTTCAAGGGGAAAGTAGGGAAGCTCAACACTGTAGCAAAGAGCCTGAATTTGCACTGTGTGACGTCCTTGAAGACCTGGTAAGAACAGCTCATTGCTAAGAACTCCTATTTCTAGCACTTTCCTTTCCCTCATACTTAGGAGGATTATCTATGTGCTTTTACAGATGTAACCAAGCCTTCAAAATAGATATTGTTACCAGCCAAGGAACTCACCAGAAGTGAAACTGGAAAAAAAGTATATCGCTCTGCCTAAAATTGGCACTATCTTGTGGATCAAGGTTGGAGGACAGATACACAAGTAAATAACATTTACTGCACAAGCAAGAGTATACATTAAGCCTACTCTTTGCTGGGCATCTGACACAAAAAGGTAAATAAGGATCAGCTCTTGCCCTCAGGGGCAGTTCCTTCTGCTGGCCCTGATTTCGTAGGAGCACCGCTGTGTAGCAGCTGATTGGGGACTGAAGGGTCAAGCTTTTTGGTTTAATATTGAGTTTGTTGGTGAATTCCCTGTATGACTTGTGTAGACAGGATTTCTTTGATTTCTGGACTATATAGAAATTTTTACGTTTTATGGTCAAGTTTCTTTGGGTATATGATATCAGTGTTGGTGTAACTGTCATAGCCATTATTTTACTTTAATATATATCTATTATTTGGAAAATATATGTAGTACTTTAAAGTGTATTATGAACATTGTGATGCAAATGTAAAAAATGACATTTTAGAAGAATAAAAAATAGAAATATAAAGTGGAATATTTTCTTCCTGCACCCCAACAGCTGTCCGTGCATACCGCCTGGAGTGCCTGAAGTCCACTTTGGAGACCCTTGACTCAGGTGGCCTTGGCTGCATTCATATACTATAACAGGGGTGAACCTTGGAGATGTTTGGATTCATGTACTTGCCATTAGACATAACCAGACCAAAACCAACATCTTTGTATACAGACCTTCTTTGATTTATGATGGGGTTATCACCAGATTAACCCATCATAAGTTGAAAATTTTGTAAATCAAGAATGCATTTAATACACCTAACCTACCAAACTTTATAGTTGTGCCCAGCCTACCTTAAATGTGCTCAGAACACTTGATTTAGCCTACAGTTGGGCAAAATCATCTAACACAAAGCCTATTTTATAATGAAGTGTTAAAGATCTCATGTAATTTATTGAATACTGTACTGAAAGTGGAAAACAGAAAGCTCCTGTGGCTACAGAATGGTTTTAAGTCTTTCAGTTGTTTACCCTGGTGATCAAGTGGCTGACTGGGACTGCGGCTTGCTGTAGAGTATTGTACTGCATATTGTTAGCCCAGGGAAAGGTAAAAATTCAAAGTACAGTTTCTATTGACTATGTATTGCTTTCTCAACATTGTGAAGTTGAAAACTTGTAAGTTGAACCATCGTAAGTCAGGGACTATCCACAGTTATATATTGATGACTATCTTCTTAACATTTCAGAATTTCTACTAATTTCCAGTACTCTGCCATTTAGAAGGCTACTATTGCATTGCCTGCTGAGAACTTCGATGAATCTTGAACAGAGGTGGCAGCCTATGTTTGCAGATCAGTTTTGTTTGGCTCATCATTCAGAGAAAAGTAATCTTGAATGAGTGCCAAAATTTGAAAATTGTGGGGATTTTGCTCAAGAGTCTGAATTTTCAACCTTTGAAAAAATGTGAGAATTGGCAAAACTAGTTCTGCCATCTTCTAGGGAGACACAGCTGTCTGGAGAGACAGGTAGACATTTGCTCTCTTGGTCCTCACTAACTCCCATCCCCCCACTCCACCGTCTCACATTCAGCATACATCACCCAGTTATGCTTTCTGTGTGTCTTCTGTGGAATTTAAGTTGTTTCCTTTGATCTAAATTTTGTGAATGGTTGATGTTAACAAAGAAGGTCTCTTGAAATTATATAATCTTCAGAAAACCTATTCAAGGCTCATTCTGCAAGGAGTGCTGTCTATCTGGTTTACTCACTCAGAGCCACAGAATAATCTAGATTACATGCGCTGGTTGGAGATGACCTGGTACAGTGTGGTTTATTATAGTTTAGTGATTACAGCACGCCTTTAAAATGAGATTGCCTGGGTTCAGGTTCTTACTCTGCCATTTCCTAACTGGGGCCTCAGGCATGTTACTTAACCACTTCCTGCCTCAGTTTCCTCATCTGTAGAATGGAGATAATAACAAGTGGATAGATGTAAAATAACTAGCTAATAACATTGCCTAGCATGTAGTAAGTACATGTTGGCTGTTACATTATCTTTAATTTATGAATTTTTTAAATTAGGTATTTGATAATGATTATGAAGAGGTTTGTACTGTTTGACAATATCTAAACTGGTTGAGAATAACTAAATCCACAATGTGGAATGATCTATCGATATATGCAGTTTCCTGAACAGTTAACTAGTCATAAGTATGTGTGTAACGAATTCCCAATAGCATGCTGGTGTGTCTGGTGTTAAATCCAATCCCTTTCACTGAGGGAATAGTGAATTTCTTAGTGTGGAGCAGCTACAGGCATTGTCTCTGTCCTGGTCCATCTGGATATTTCTCAGCTCATCTCCTGCCCGGAGGGCTGGCCCACACCCTCATGCTGATCTGAGTCCAAAGGGGCACTTCCTTGTCCCAAAGCGGATATGCTAATTTGAGAGAAGTGCCAGGCTTTCTGTCTAAAATTGCTCACAGTTCACACCTCACGTCCTGCCTTCTGCTCTGTTTCCTTCCAGTTTGTCAGTACACAGGTCTGAGCAGAGCCAGACTTTAAGGAAGTTCCCTCTCCTCCCCTGTGTCCTCAGCCTCATGCCTGCAGTCTGTCTGTCTGGCGAGGCTGCTCCAACTGCACTGCTCCCTGAAGAACCTCCTTCACTGTCCAGAGATGAGGAGATGATTGATTCTACCGCATTTCCAGTCTGGCTGGGCCACGAGGGGTCTTACTGTTTAAATTTCATGCCTATTCTGGATGTGTACCACCTTTGCTTGCTTTGGGAATGCATGTATCTGGTGGAAATGCTGTTTTTCTGAGTATTTCTTTGTTGTGGTGGTTTAAAGCAGACTTCCCTAAACAATTAACACAGACATAAAGGGACTGGATCAAATTCAAAGTAAAATGACCTGAAAGAGTGGTCAGTGACGTGTTGGTCAGTGTTGGTCTCACCTCCTCAGTGTTGGCAAGACCTCTGGCTCTGGGGATGGGGACTTTGTTCTTCACAGTACCTCGGCTGCCTGAATACTGGTTTTCTTAAACTCTCTGCCTGTTATTTTCTTTCTATGTATCTTCATACATTAGGAGTTCCATATATTGGCCTGTGCTTAATTTGTAGTACCACTGAAAAGCATAGTTAGCTGAAATTTTCAGAAAAACTTACAAATAAGGCGACATGAAAATGAATTTATCCAGCAGTCTTTGGTATTTGCTGAAAAAAAAATTACTCAGGATTTCAGTATGTCCATGAAACATTCTTAATCATTATTTTTGTGATCATTCCTAATTTTGCTATTTGAGATGACCAGTTGCATCTGGAACCATTCATAACATTTCCCTTCCCTGCTTTAGGACTCAGATACCATACATCTGTTTTTGTTTTTACTTACTCGGTGTGTGACTTGAGCAAGTCATTTGATATCTGTAAAATGTACTTAATAAGCTCTTTCTACTCACAAAGTTTTGGCAGGCTCAAATGAGTCTACTTAAAGTTGCTTTAAAAATTAAAATGTGATTGATTATGTTAGCTGCTTTTACATTCCAGAATATTAATTTAGTAAATAATTCAATTGGTAACCCATGTTTGCCAAATAAGGATAATACTAATTAATTCTTTCCTCTATTTTTAAACAGTATTAAATATTTTTTATTAAAAATAAACATATGCTCGAGCTTCCCTGGTGGTGCAGTGGTTGGGGGTCCGCCTGCTGATGCAGGGGACACGGGTTCGTGCCCCGGTCTGGGAAGATCCCACATGCCGTGGAGTGGCTGGGCCCGTGGGCTATGGCCGCCGAGCCTGCGCGTCCGGAGCCTGTGCTCCGCAACGGGAGAGGCCACAACAGTGAGAGGCCCGCGTACCACGAAAATAAATTAAAAAATAAATAAACATATGCTCATTGAAAAACATCTGAGAAATATAGAAAAATATAAAGATCAACTATAATGTGATTATTGATATCTATTAACATTTTGGTGTATATCCTTTCACATTTTTCGATACATATGTACACAGAGATATAGGCAAATACACTTTTACAAACATTTATGTACCATTTTGTTACTTGCTCTTTTCATATAATACTCTATTGTAGACATATTTCTCTGTTAATAAATAAGATCTGGTTCATCAGTTTTAATCCATTGTGTGTATATAACATGACTTATTTAACTTGCCCCTATTGCTGGATATTTGGTTCCCCAATTTTTTACTTTTAAAAATAATGCTAATGTTTTATTCTTGTACGATAAATTCCTAAAGCTGGGATTCCTGAGCAGTTGCTTTCTGGGCAGAAAAGCTAACATATTCCCACCATGAGTTATAGAATATCTAGTAACGTAGAACATGTCCTTTTAAAAAGAGTATTTAATTAATACATTGTGAGCCTCGCAGCATGCTGTAGTATTGGGTTTATCAGAGCACTAGTTTTTCCTGAACTTTTTAAAGGAGTTATAGTTGTTTGAAATATCTGAGGACCTTATTATAGTATAGTTTTACTTGTAGCCCAGTATAGTGGTTCTCCTGTGCATTAATAATTAATTTTAAATGTAGATATTTTAATGTAATGGTATTTAATGAATACACATTCAGCAAACATTTACTGAGTCCTGACTGTTTAATCAACTTTGTAGCATGCACTGGGGATATAAAGATGAATAAAATCTGTCATTTTCCTTTAAAAACTCAGTCTAGTTGGGGAGCAGATTTGTAAGCAAATAATTATAAAACATCATGGTAAACTGTAGTATAGGCATTATATTATGCTATGTCCTTGGAAAAATAAAAGTCCCTCTCCCCACTGCCTGCCCTAGGCAGAAATTAGGGGGAAGGATAGTGCTTTGTCAGTGTACCTTATTAGGACCTACCAAGGGTCAGATATTCTCTGGGGTCAAATCAATCTCTCTGCCTCTGTCTCTGTGTGTCTCTATATATTAAAAAAAATTTTTTTTAGCCTGAGATAGAAGATGTCATAGTAGAGGAGGGAGGGAGAGGCTGAATAACACAGTGGAGTGGCTAAAGGATTCTTACAGAATGTCCAAGATGCACGTTTATGCTTTTAGTGTTTCTGTGGTACAAAGCCTCTGTGTCTCCTAAACGATGAGTAAAGTCTTCTGTATACACAGACGTCCCACATGAATGGGGCTGCTTGTTTATTTGTTAGGTTTTGTATTAGTTACCTATTATTGCATAAACAGCACACATTTATTATTTCATGGTTTCTCTGTGGTTGGGAACCTGAGCATAGCTTAGCTGGGGCTTCTGTTTCACCTGCAGTCACAAGGTTGCAGTCAAGGTGTCAGTCAGGGTTGGGGTCTCATCTGAAGACTTGTGTGGGGAAGGATGTGCTTCTGCGCTCACCTACATGGATGGTGGCAGGATTCAGTTCCTTATGGTCTATCGGGCTGAGGGTCTCAGTGCTTTGGCTTTTGACCAGAGACCACCCTTAGTTCTATGCAGCATGGGTCTCTCCAGTCAATGAAAGGGAGTCTGATAGCAAGTCAAAGTCATTATCTTTTGTCATCTGATCACAGAAGTAACATCCCTTAATATTGCCAGATTCTATTGGTTAGAAGCAGGTTACTCAGGGGGAGGGAATTGTACAAGACCAGGAATATCAGGAGATGGGGATTGTTTGGGGCCATCTTAAGGGCTGCTTCCTGTATATTTCAATGGAAACCAGTATAATGAGTTGAGGTCCACGTTTGCGGAAGCAAAGACACTGAGCAGAGAATAGGAACTCAGTGGAGATAAAAAGTCAACCATAATAGTATCTACCAAGATGAAACACCACTCTCTCCTCAGCCTCTAGGAATTTCAGAAATCTTGGATGGGTATTGAATTTTCCACAGGGTAGAATTGTGTTGTGAGCCAATAGTGACTGTAGCATAAAGGGCAGGGTGATTCTAGTTGCCATCTGGGTTATAATAATAATAGAACTATGAAGAAGATGCTGAGCGTATCATAAAAGTAGAATCTGAAGTTGGGAAGACTTCACCAGGGAGGCAACGCTGTCTGGGTCTTCACGCATGAGTAGGAGTCTGCTTTGTGCAGAAGAAGGAAAGTACATTTGAGAGCACAGGAAGTTTTAGGGGTCCAATGGTTTTGGTAAACTGGGAGAAATTTGATAAGGCTCGAGGGTGCGAAAGGTGGGAGGTAATTATAGCAAATGAGCTGGAGAAGCATCTGGGGACTTAAAATTTCTGATTTCTAAGTTTTTCTGACTTCTGAAAAATCTTTCATATATTAATGAGTCAATTGATATAACCAGATTTTTGAATTAAGATCCCTCTGGCTGTGTTGTGGTGGGTAGTCAAAGGGGGTGGTGGTGAGGGTGAGTGATGAAATAAGGATATTAAACTTCAGTTGCCCCAACTTGCTGTGTGTATTGACCTCTCCTTCTCACACTTTGCCCAGTTTCTATTTCCTTCCTCTTTCCTAGTCAAAGTTAGAGAATTTCAGAGGCTAAAGTTCCTCTGACGAAAGTTATTTGTCTTTAAAACAACTTTTTAACTGTCTTCTTATCTCAGAATGGTGGTGGCGGGGAGATCACCTTCTTATCCCTCACAGCTATTTTAAGTATTAATTAATAATTCTGAAAGCCTGCAGAAGCTTAAAATCCTTCCATAGCTGTGTGAGCGTTCAAGAATAATCATAGGCATAATCAGAGAGCAGCAGGACTCAGTGGGGGTGAAAATCCATTCATGTCTCTCATTGCCTGGGGGCTGTGTGGTCTGCTCTCTCTGCATCTATGAATGAGTCAGGCCAAGGAGAAGCCCTGCTGCTAAAATGGAAAAGAACCAATGCCTGAGACTGCGAAACACAAGCTGAAAAGAGTTTGTTTTAAAAGAATTTGATCTTGAGATATGACACCAGAGCGCAAATAACCAAAGGAAAAACAGATAATTTGGACCTCATCAAAGTTAAAAACTTTTGTGTTTCAGAGGACACTATCAAGAAAGTGAGAAGACAGCCCACAGAACGGGGGGGGAAATATTTGCAAATCATATATCTGATAAGAGACTTGTATCTAGAATATATAGATAAGTCTTACAACTCAATCATAAAAAGACAAACAACCCAGTGGAAAATTAGGCAAAGGATCTGAATTGACATTTCTCCAAAGAAAATATACCAGCGGTCGATAATCACATGAAAAGGTGTTCAGTGTCATTAGTCATCAGGGAAACACAAATCAAAACCACAGTGAGATATCACTTTACACCAACTAGGATGGCTGTAATCAAAAAGATAATTTTTGGTGAGAATGTGGAGAATGTAATGTGGAGAATAATGTACTGTGGACAACCAGGTAGGAATAATGATCCAGCCATTTTGGAAAAGAGTTTGGTAGTTCTTCCAAAGGTTAAATATAGTTACCTTATAACCTAGCAATTCCATTCCTAGGTGTATACCCAAGATGCATGAAAGCATATGTCCACATAAAAATCTATAGATACAAGATTGTTTATTGCAGCATTATTCATAAGAGCCCAAAAAAGGAAATAACCCCACATGTCCACCAACTGATGAGTGGATAAACAAAACGTGGTGTCTCTACACAATGGAATATTATTCGGCAATAAAAAGGGATTAAGTATTGATACATGCTGCAATATGGATGAGCCTTGAAAACATTATGGTAAGTGAAAGAAACCAGACACAAACCCCCCACATATTGTACGATTCCACATATATGAGAAGTCCAGAATAGGCAAATCTACAGAAACAGAAAGTAGATTAGTCATTGCTCAAGGAGAGGAGGGGTTGGGGGCTTGGGGAGTGACTGCTAAAGGGAACAGGGTTTCTTTCTGGGGTGATGGAAATCTTCTTAAATTGTGGTGATGGTTGCACAACTTTGATTATACTAAAACCACTGAATTGTACGCTTTAAATGGGTGACTTGAATGGTTATGTGAATTATATCTCAATAAAGCTGTTGCCAAAAAAAGAAAAAAGTTGATAGTAGAAAGCAGGATGAAGGAGGGTCTGGGAAAAGGACTTTATTAGGTAAACTTGCTCAGTGGTCACTTGTCTTTACATTACATCATTCATTGTGTTGCTTTTAGAAAAACTGGATATGCCTACATTTTTCTTTCCTCGCTGTAGTGGACCTGGCCCTATTTGCTTATCAAAAAAACAGTGAGCATTGGTGGAATGTTAATGGTCTGAACTATATTAACTTCCCATCTGTCTGTTACTCTCCAGGAAGTCTCTTTTTATTTGATTGTGAGTGATTAGAGGTTTTGTTCATGTTCCATTTGTGCTGATTTGGCTCATTGGGAATAAATCTAGTTTGTGATGCACCCTCCTCCCATCGTGTAGCATTTTAAACAGCCCTCCTCCAGATCTGTGTTCTCTTCATAAATAGCAAGTGAGACTTCTGACCAGCGAGAGTGGGATACAAATTGAGGGGAGAGTGAGGGTCGGAACTGGGTGTGGGAGACCCTGCAGCTTTCTTTCCTGGTCTCTAAATGACAGGCGGCAGGCTCAACACAGGGCGTTACTTTGGGAAGTCATTTTCCTGGCTCAGCTGTCATCAGCTCACCAAGAAATCTGTAGTCCTCATCCAACTTGCTATGTCCTGGAGCAGTGCCAGCTCCTTGGAGCTGCATCCACACAGCACGGGAAGGCTCATGCTGGGGTTCTCTGGGCCAAATTAAGGCATTTGGGCACCCCACCTCTATATTGTGTCCTGGTTGCTTCAGACACAGTTGCCTTGCAAACAAGTCAATACATCTGGCCTTTATTAGGAGTTCCTCATCTCAGGTTAATGATGGTCAGTTGCAAACATAGTCATGACGTATGACAGTCTTATGTCCCATAAAAGGAATCATTCATTCATATGATAAAGGAGGGACTTAGCATATGGAGGCTTCATCCTTCAGGACACGGTAGAACTGAATCTTTTGAGGAGATGGAATCTAGGGCTGCGGCTGGTAACCTATTTCCTTCTTCTGATGAAGGTCA
>NW_006791018.1:373867-396887 GCF_000442215.2 Lipotes vexillifer | reverse complement strand
GGGGAGAGAGAGGGAAAGAGAGCGTGAGCCAGTGAGAGAGCCACAGAGAGAGAATCGTCATAGAGAATGAAGCGAAATGAAGGGGTCTGAGTACAGAACAGGGAGAAAGAAGCGGGAAACCGGCTTGTAAAATAAGAGGGAAGGAGAGTGCATATGGAGAGGAGTATTGGTATCAGGGTATGGACAGGACAAGTTAGGATGGGTAAAGATGCTGGGAATGCTGGGCAATATAAAAAGCTACTTCTTTTTTTTTTTTTTTATTCCGGTACGTGGGCCTCTCACTGCTGCGGCCCCTCCCGCTGCGGAGCACAGGCTCCGGACGCGCAGGCCCAGCGGCCATGGCTCACGGGCCCAGCCGCTCCGCGGCACGTGGGATCTTCCCGGACCGGGGCACGAACCCGTGTCCCCTGCATCGGCAGGCGGACTCTCAACCACTGTACCACCAGGGAAGCCCAAAAGCTACTTCTTATTAATCCTTCCTTCTTTATGTCCTAGAAATTGCATCTGGTTGTTGCTGGTCTTAAGCCTCCCTGAATTTTCTTAAAAACCTGAATTTTCTTAAATACTTATCTTAGGCCCTGTCTTGTGCATACCACGCAGTCACCTGAGACTGTTCTGTTGTTTTCTAGGTTCTTGTGCCTCTGTCTTCTCCCTGTTCCTTTCCTGTACGGTCCCCCAAGCATCTGGCCCCTAAAATAGTAGTACTGCAGATCTAGAAGTTACCTCAGAGGAGGTCTAAAAGATTTGGCTCATTTGCTTTACACTGAGGAAAAGACATCTAGCAAAATGAAATGCCTTGCCCAAGTCACGTGACCAGGGTTGCACAGCTGGACTAGAACGCAGAGCTTCTGTCCTGTGGGCACCTGTTGGATCCCGGTGGGCCCACCTCTGTCAGTGTAGAGCTGTCTCCCTGCAGCTCAAGTCCTTGGATAGATCGCCTCCTTGGCAAAGTGGAGGGTGGAGAGACCATAGGCCAATGAAGTGCTAGCTTTGTCAGCTCTTTCACAGGTGGGAGACGGGGATTTGGGGTACTTCTTATATTCTCCTCTCCTTCAGTTAGCTTGGAGATTGAAGTGGAGGCCAGCTGGTTTCCACTTGCACAGATTCTCATCCTTCCCAACTTGGGTCCTGCTGATGGGCCCTCCTGGATCTAACGCACATTCTCAGGAGTGATGAGTGGGGGTGGGACAGGGGAGGAGTGTTCAGATTGACATTTCTGATGGTGGTGGGTGGTGGGATGGAATCTCATTTCACCCCAGTGGTTCTCAGCAGGGGTGATTTTGCCCCTTTGAGGACTTTCAGCAGTGCCTGGAGGCGCCATTGGTTGTCGCCTCTAGGGGGTGCTACTGGCATCTAGCAGGTAGAGACCAGGGATGTTGCTAAACTCGACACAGACAGCCCTCCCACAACAAAGAGTTCTCTGGCCCACAAAGTCACTAGTGCTGAGGTTGAGAAACCCCGACTGACCAGTCCCCGAAGCCCAGGACCGACAGAGGCACTTTTTCCTAACTGGGTGGAAGCACCAGGGACAGGTTAGTCCAGATACCCGGGGCTTGGGCAGGCCGCCTGAGATGATAAGCTGACTAGAATTTCTGGGTTAATTAACTTAATTTAAAAAAAGCAGAGGTTTGATGAAAAGCAGGCAGAATTCTCATCTCCTTTTGAGATGCCTACAGCCCAGCAGGTGTATCTTAACCCCTCTCATCAGTGGCCTCTGCCCGGGTGACATCTTTAACAGGCAGAAGTAAGGGCTCTCTAAGATGAAGGCTTCCAGTGGTCTATGCGTGGTGCCAGATAGACTGAACTGTTAGTTGTGGAGAATTAAACAGAAAGGAAGTGAGCGTGAGGCTGAAGCGTGACGGGCAGATTTTTAAAAGAGCAAAATAGATCGTTCTGTTGGCCGCAGTCAAGTTGAAACCGGTCACAGCTGTATGGAAGAAATTATGGAAGGAAGATAATCATCTTAGCAGTTGTTCTATGAAATTGCTCTAGGCCAGAAGTGTTTTCTTTAACATTTTTGTAATTTAATCTCTTTTTACCTTGTTGGGCCACAGAGCGCGTTTGTGTTCCTAAAATACCTTTTTTTCTCCAGGAAGGAGCTGTTTCTGCCTGTGGTCACGTTTGAGAAGATGGGTGCTTGCGTTCTCTTGTCTCCTCTGAATGCATAGAGCATGAGATATAAAAATACATTCTTGGGCTTCCCTCGTGGCGCAGTGGTTGAGAGTCCGCCTGCTGATGCAGGGGACACGGATTCGTGCCCCGGTCTGGGAGGATCCCACACGCCGCGGAGTGGCTGGGCCCGTGAGCCATGGCCGCTGAGCCTGCGCGTCCGGAGCCTGTGCTCCGCAACGGGAGAGGCCACAGCAGTGAGAGGCCTGCGTTCCGCAAAAAAAAAAAAGAAAGAAAAAAGAAAAAAAGAAATATATTCTTATGTAATCAGAGTTTCCAGGTAAAATGTTGCCGTTTCCCTCCTGATCACTTATTTTCCTTTCTATTTTATTAAAAATGCTAACTCAAATTGATCTTATTTATAACGATTATTCTTTTCCCTCATTATAGTAGACGTTGTTATTAAAGAAAAAGTTCCCCATCCTTTCATTGATTCTCAGTTACTCGGAAGATTGACTTGTTTGTTTCTAATCTGCCTACCTTCTAGTCAATTTATCAGAACTTTTTACCCCGTCTTCCAATCTCTGTTCCAAAAAAGGAAAAACAGTCCTTCCAACTGTTTATTACCTGTGCTTTTTTCCTTTTCAGTGAATCTGCAAATGTTTAATGCACCCCTGCTAGCTGCAAGTCACTGTATTTAGAGCTATGGGATCTACAGTTATGGATAAGGCACCATCTTAGCTCTTTTGGAACCAGAAGAGGGAATTCACAGGGCTGTGAGTCCCAGTACTATGTGTTTGAAGTGGGATGTATGAGGTAGGGGGATGTGATGTCACCTGTAAATCTGTGAGGCTGCACTCAGGATCCTCTTTTCTAATCCTTATCTTTTTTTTTATCATGATTAAATTTACCGTCATAACCATTTTCAGGTGTACAATAAAGTGGAATTAAGTACATTCACATTTTGTACAACCATCACCACTATCCATCTCCAGAACTCTTTCATCATCCCAGACAGAAATTTCCTCCCTCCTGCCCCTGGTAACCACTAGTTACTCTGCTTCTGTGAATTTGACTATTAGGTACTTCATGTAAGTGGAATCATACAATATTTGTCCTTTTTTTTTTTTTTTTTTTTTTTTGCGGTACGCGGGCCTCTCACTGCTGTGGCCTCTCCCGTTGCGGAGCACAGGCTCCAGACGCGCATGCCCAGCGGCCATGGTTCACGGGCCCAGCCACTCCGTGGCATGTGGGATCCTCCCGGATCGGGGCACGAACCCGCGTCCCCCGCATCGGCAGGGGACTCTCAACCACTGTGCCACCAGGGAAGCCCAATATTTGTCCTTTTGTGTCTGGCTTCTCTCACTTAGCATAATGTTTTCCGGCTTCATCCATGTTGTAGCAGCTATCAGAATTCCATTCCTGTTCAAGGCTGAGCAATATTCCATTGTGGGTATGCACCACATGTTGTTTATCCATTTATCTGTGGATGGACATTTGGGTTGTTTCCGCCTTTTAGCTGTTGTGAATCATGGTGCTATGAGCATTGGTATACTTCCGATCCTTTTCTTTTAAAGCATGTTAAAAACCTCATCTGCTTTGTGGAAGCACCAAAAAGACATTAGCAAATGATACCTCTCTATAACCATACATATATACATATATTTATGTATTTATCTAATTGCATGCTCTGGGAATAGTTACATGGTGGAAAATGATTTTTTCTGGCCTGAAATTCTGAGCCAGGCCAATATTATTGCATTCACTTGCTTCATATTCTCCCTTCTCTGCACCTAGTCTCCCTCTCTCTCTCCTCTCTCTCTCTCTCTCTCTCTCTCTCTGTCTCTCCATCTCTCTCACTCCACCACCATCTCTTTCCAGTGTCTTCTTTCTCCTAATTCAGTTCAATTTAGCAAACTTATTACTAAGAACTTTTTGGGTGCAACATGCTCTGGGAATTTTGAAGAATAAAACTTCCCTTGGGTTGTTCATGGTCTCTCATTGGAGACAAGACCTCTAACACCAGATGTGTGGGCCAGGCCAGGTACCTGCTATGGCGGCCAAGCTTTCTAAAGGGCGGCAGAGGTAAGGGCGAATGTGTTTCGGCCAGAGAAAGCCACCCAGCAAAGGACGAAGGATGGGAAATGTTAGGGACCTTTCATTTTAAGTTGATTTTGTTTGAATGTGGCCTTTAAATGTTTTCCATTATTATGATGTGCTTGACAAGCCCTCTACCTGGGAACAATAGTGATTTTTCTAAACCCTGTATTGGAGACTTTATTTAGGCAGTTTCTCTTTAGTAATTTTGTTTTAAAAGAGGTGCGTTTTTGTTTGAGGTAATCTCAACAGACATTCTCCATGGTTCAAAGAGAGGAGCAAGTTTTTTTGGTGTATTTTACGTCAGTAATTTATTTGGATTTTTTCCGTATAATTCTGTTGGTTTTTTAATTAAATAAATCTGATTGAATCAAATGTTTGTGCAGCCTGGAAAAGAAGACTTCTCAATTTAACAGTTTAATATTTGAAGAATGAAGACGTTTCTATTATTTAACAAAAGAAACAAGTGAATTCTAGATATTTTCCCACAAATATGTAGAAGACCCAAGTATTTATATGTGTATATATATATATGTCTGTATGTGCACACACACACACACACACACTTTTAATTCCAAGTGTGAAGGTAAAATAATCAACACTTTCAGCCAGAAGGGACACCCGAAGATTCAAAATACTATTTTTCTTTCTCATGATCATCTTCTAATGATTATTTGCTTTTAGCAGGTGGCCACACAGTATGGGCAGTAAATGATGTAGTAAATGTAGCTGGTGTTTCTGGTCAATGGTACTGCCAGTCTAGCTCCTTGGACCTCAGCCTGACTTCGAAGAGTGAGTTCTCCTGGTTTATAGGACTCACTCAGGAAATCTCAGAGGTCTAAGAGGTCCAGGATTTTTCTTCCGCAGGAGCCTGAGAAATACAATTCAACCCCCTGGGAAACAGCAAAGATATGAGAACAGGGCCTGGGGAGGGGACAGATGGAGGAATGAAAATGGAATTGGACAGTATTCCCAGGGGTAGAAGGAAACAGGAGCAGGACACTGCTTGAGACCTTGCTGGTGACCCCAGATTAGGTACTAGGGGTCCCAAAAAGCATTCTGGCCTTCCCACCGTCCAAGCTTCTGGGAGCTTGTCCCCCTGGGAGTCACTGATGTGCTCTGGCCATGGGCATTGGGGAGATAGAGTGTTGCATCTAAAGCACGAGTGAGTTAGTGTTGCATTTGTGGTGAGGTTTGGGTGGACTGAACAGATCACACAGTTTACTCATTTGTTCCCATGTGTAGCTAGTACTTATTGAGCACCTACTATGTGCCAGGCATTATTCCAAGTGTTAGCAGTGATGGGGTGAGTGGGACAAAGACCCCACACAGTGTTTATGTTCTGATGGATTTTAAAATTTTGATACATGTATCTTTTGTGAAATGATTACCACAACAAGGTCAGTTAATGCATCCATCACTTCACATACGTACAAATTTTTTTTTTTTTGGTAAAAGCATTTAAGATTTACTCCCTTAGTCACTTTCAAATATGCAATACAGTGTTGTTAGTTAAATTATTGTCACCATGCTATATATTAGATCCCCAGAACTTACTAATCTTTCTGATGGGATTAAGAGGAGAATTAGTGCTAACGTTTGGTCTTCCGACTCCCAGGGGAGTATCCTTCCAATAGTGCTAGACCAAACACTGTCTTTTAATTACTTGCAAAATCTCTTTTTTTTTAATGGTTTTGGAGGAAGAAAGAGAAGCCATACCCAAAGCTGTTTCTGGAAAGGCTCAGTCTTTTTCTGAAAATCAGAGGATTATTGAAGGGAAGTGTTTCCAATGCTGTATCTCCAAGTCTCTTGGCCATGGATGATTTGCCCAGATTCTTCTTTCTTCCTGCAAGGTCTCCATGCCCAAGCCCCCTATTAAAATTCAACCTTGGGGCTTCCCTGGTGGCGCAGTGGTTGAGAGTCCGCCTGCTGATGCAGGGGACACGGGTTCGTGCCCCGGTCCGGGAAGATCCCACATGCCGTGGAGCGGCTAGGCCCGTGAGCCACGGCCGCTGAGCCTGCGCATCCGGAGCCTGTGCTCCACAACGGGAGAGGCCACAACAGTGAGAGGCCCGCGTACCGCCAAAAAAAAAAAATAATAAATAAATTCAACCTTGCCTGGTAGTGATTTTAGTAAACTCTCTCATAACCAACAATTGCATTCTTCCAGCCAATTGCCTACTTTCTGTGTTTCTTCCATTGTTATATTAATATTGTTTTTTTTTTAAACTTGCCCTTGTGGCAAATTTAAACAGAAATGTATAATCCCCATTACAGACTGCCCTTTACCTTATTCCAGAAATGCTTCCCTTGAGTACTCAGTTTATGCAACTAAAAAACAATGATGCCTTGTAAATTCATGGGTTGTTAAACAGATGCTTGAGCCTCAAAACACAGACTATCTATGCACAAAGGATTCTGCAGTGAAAAATTACAAAGGGAAAAAAATAATACTTTGGAACTAGCTAATGGGAGTGGGAAAAGTCATCTGTATGTCTTAGTGTCTCAGAATCATTATATTAAAGGCTAAGCGTTTGTTGAGAGAAACCAAAAGGGCTTTATTTGAGGTTGAAATCCTTGTATTCGTTCCACAGAATTCACAGATTCTACTCTGGCTGCTCAGAGGGTGTCCATCCTGAAAGGCTGAGATCGGGGGTCACAGTCGTTGCTCTACTGCCATGGGCATTTAAGACTTTGCAGAGATGACCAACATGGAGATTTGATCATAATGTAGCTTTGTTTATGTGAACATTTTCTTACTAGGAAATTGTCCTGAAAATACCAATTTGTGTCACAAAAAATATCAACTGGGGGTTAATTACCATCATTTGGCACTGGCAACTTGCACATTTGGGTTTGAACAAAGGGCCAGATTTTTCGGTAAGGTCTAATAAATATTTCTCTGATCTTGAAAAATTATTACTGAATTTAATTTGCTGAAGGAAATATAATATCAGTGATTGGCTATACATGGTTCAATTCTCATCTGAGCTAGATTTGATAATAGAGATTTATAAATTTGAAGGTTCTAAATTTATTGAATTATTTTTAAAATGTAGGAGTTAAATTCCATGAAATAGGAGAATCATGAATTTTCTGATACAGCAGATGTAAAAAATTCTGCTTTTTAACTAGTATATGAGTTAGACCTCTTGGTGTTTTTGATACTTAAAAAAAGTCTCCCGGCTAGTTTATTCAGCATAACCCATAAATGAGACATTTCCATTTAGCTGTAATGAAAACAGGGGCCATCGTTCATTAGCCAGTGTAATTCTTTTGTTTGTTTGTTTTTGCGGTACGCGGGCCTCTCACTGTTGTGGCCTCTCCCGTTGCGGAGCACAGGCTCCAGAAGCGCAGGCCCAGCGGCCACGGCCCACGGGCCCAGCCGCTCCGCGGCACGCGGGACCCTCCCGGACCGGGGCACGAACCCGCGCCCCCTGCATCGGCAGGCGGACTCTCAATCACTGCGCTACGAGGGAAGCCTAGCCAGTGTAATTTTTATAGAAATAGAATGTGGAATTAGAATTCATATCCTGCTTGGATGTAAAGTACATTCATTTCCATAATACAATTAAGGGACTTTAATCTTTGTCAACAAATTATGCCCAAAGTGTGCACAAGATATGTATTGTAAATATCTTTATTTTGTTCCCTTGTCTTTATTTTAAATTCTTTTGAAAAATAGATGTTATCTTATGTACGTTCAGGTTCAGTGTTTCCTCCATGTCTACAACTGTTTCTGAGGACTTATTTCATTTTCTCAGAGCTTTGCTCTGCTTGTCCAGTGTCATAAAGGAAATTCTGCATTTCTGTGAGCAACACTGGTCCCAAGCTGCTCCCTTGCGCTGCCTGCTGGCCCTGGGTAGAGTGATCAGTCAGATGTTCTCAGTAAGTGATAGAAAGAGGCACACAACAAGGCTCTAGCCTCAAAGAGCAAACAACATAGTTGGAAGGGTAAGGTAGAAGCTATGTGAAAACAATGAAGAATATTCCAGGGCTCCACATGCTGTTGGCACGTGAATAGAGTAGGAAGGTGTAGGCTTTCTGCAAAAGGCCGGTCAAGGAAAGGTCTGGGTTCAACACTGGGGGTTAATAACGTTTTTAAATAGGTAGAGAGATTGGAAAGGTATATTTCTTGATTTTTTTTTTTTTTAATACAAGGGAACATTAGCTTATAGAGCTAAACCTTTAAAACATGCTGTTTAATTACCACTATATAAACTAAACAAGGGACCTGAGTGCTGTATTACAGTCGACTCTTGAACAACACAGGGGTTAGGGGCCCTGCCAGCCCTCCCTGCAGTCGAAAATGTGTGTATAATTTATAGTCCGCCCTCTCAATATTCACGGTTCCTCCATATATCCATGGTTGTGCGTGTGCAGATTCAACAACCCTGCGTCATGTAATACTGCAGTATTAACTATTGAAAAAAATCCACATATAAGTGGACCCAAGCAATTCAAACCTGTGTTGTTCAAGGGTCAACTGGAGTTTCTTTCCTTTCCTCTGTACTGGTCCAGAGCTGTGATAAGGGGCTAGCAGGAAGGCATCTCTGGGGAAATATCCTCATGTCCTCTTGGGGTGGGCATGCACAGGCCTGGGAAGAGAGCGGGGGTTTCTTTTCTGCCCAGAGTGTCCTGGACCTGGAGGCGGGAGGTCTGGGCTCCTGTCCCTCCCCACCACCAACATGCTGTGTGACCCCAGCCAAGTCATAGCGCCTCTCAAGGGCTCTGTGCCCATCTGTGTGGCAGCATCCCCTCCATCCCCCAACCCCAATCTCACATTCTCTGAGTCTTTGAAAATGACTGAATTTGCAGCTGGGCCTGCCTTCTATTACCTGCGACTTTCATGGAGAGAGATTCAAGAAGAAATGGGATCCTCAACCTCTGCTATTAAAAAGCCGAAGCAGAGAGAGACTGGGCTATGATAAAGGGCCCGTGTGAGGCAAGGACGGCCTTTCCTCTCCCGGGCCTCCAGCTGTTCCCTCGCACCGCCCGCTTACATCTCCCAGCCAGATTCAGGGCCCGGCAGCAGTCCTAGGTGCTCATCACCTGTGCTGAGCGCACTCGCTATCTGCAATCAGGCCACACTCCACCTCTGCCCTGCCAGCAGCCAAACCCCTGTTGTCTTTAGTAGAAGCTGGATCCGGGATACATGGTCTAAATTCAGGCCCACAGGCCAAAGGCAGACAGCAGAACCCAAAAGGGCCTGGGGAGGGCTGTCCTGCCATTCCCACCTAGCAACTTGTACACACGTTGAGAATTAGCAAAGCCCAGAATTACAAGCTCACCACCCTCTTGCCTTACAAGGCTGTTTGTTCTGTGTGTCCATTGCAGGCGAGCATCCCTGATGCTTTAAAGAATTTAGGAACTCTGTCATCGGCAGGATTTATGAAAGCAAGCAGCACTTCCACTCCTGCCCCCAAACACAGCATGGTAAATCACTGGAGGTTCTTGACATGCCTTTCTTTGGGGACCCCTCTGATCCTCCCCAGTTTTCCCTGCCAGCTTGAACACTGAACAGGCCCTCCCGGACCGGGGCACGAACCCGCGCCCCCTGCATCGGCAGGCGGACTCTCAATCACTGCGCTACGAGGGAAGCCTAGCCAGTGTAATTTTTATAGAAATAGAATGTGGAATTAGAATTCATATCCTGCTTGGATGTAAAGTACATTCATTTCCATAATACAATTAAGGGACTTTAATCTTTGTCAACAAATTATGCCCAAAGTGTGCACAAGATATGTATTGTAAATATCTTTATTTTGTTCCCTTGTCTTTATTTTAAATTCTTTTGAAAAATAGATGTTATCTTATGTACGTTCAGGTTCAGTGTTTCCTCCATGTCTACAACTGTTTCTGAGGACTTATTTCATTTTCTCAGAGCTTTGCTCTGCTTGTCCAGTGTCATAAAGGAAATTCTGCATTTCTGTGAGCAACACTGGTCCCAAGCTGCTCCCTTGCGCTGCCTGCTGGCCCTGGGTAGAGTGATCAGTCAGATGTTCTCAGTAAGTGATAGAAAGAGGCACACAACAAGGCTCTAGCCTCAAAGAGCAAACAACATAGTTGGAAGGGTAAGGTAGAAGCTATGTGAAAACAATGAAGAATATTCCAGGGCTCCACATGCTGTTGGCACGTGAATAGAGTAGGAAGGTGTAGGCTTTCTGCAAAAGGCCGGTCAAGGAAAGGTCTGGGTTCAACACTGGGGGTTAATAACGTTTTTAAATAGGTAGAGAGATTGGAAAGGTATATTTCTTGATTTTTTTTTTTTTTAATACAAGGGAACATTAGCTTATAGAGCTAAACCTTTAAAACATGCTGTTTAATTACCACTATATAAACTAAACAAGGGACCTGAGTGCTGTATTACAGTCGACTCTTGAACAACACAGGGGTTAGGGGCCCTGCCAGCCCTCCCTGCAGTCGAAAATGTGTGTATAATTTATAGTCCGCCCTCTCAATATTCACGGTTCCTCCATATATCCATGGTTGTGCGTGTGCAGATTCAACAACCCTGCGTCATGTAATACTGCAGTATTAACTATTGAAAAAAATCCACATATAAGTGGACCCAAGCAATTCAAACCTGTGTTGTTCAAGGGTCAACTGGAGTTTCTTTCCTTTCCTCTGTACTGGTCCAGAGCTGTGATAAGGGGCTAGCAGGAAGGCATCTCTGGGGAAATATCCTCATGTCCTCTTGGGGTGGGCATGCACAGGCCTGGGAAGAGAGCGGGGGTTTCTTTTCTGCCCAGAGTGTCCTGGACCTGGAGGCGGGAGGTCTGGGCTCCTGTCCCTCCCCACCACCAACATGCTGTGTGACCCCAGCCAAGTCATAGCGCCTCTCAAGGGCTCTGTGCCCATCTGTGTGGCAGCATCCCCTCCATCCCCCAACCCCAATCTCACATTCTCTGAGTCTTTGAAAATGACTGAATTTGCAGCTGGGCCTGCCTTCTATTACCTGCGACTTTCATGGAGAGAGATTCAAGAAGAAATGGGATCCTCAACCTCTGCTATTAAAAAGCCGAAGCAGAGAGAGACTGGGCTATGATAAAGGGCCCGTGTGAGGCAAGGACGGCCTTTCCTCTCCCGGGCCTCCAGCTGTTCCCTCGCACCGCCCGCTTACATCTCCCAGCCAGATTCAGGGCCCGGCAGCAGTCCTAGGTGCTCATCACCTGTGCTGAGCGCACTCGCTATCTGCAATCAGGCCACACTCCACCTCTGCCCTGCCAGCAGCCAAACCCCTGTTGTCTTTAGTAGAAGCTGGATCCGGGATACATGGTCTAAATTCAGGCCCACAGGCCAAAGGCAGACAGCAGAACCCAAAAGGGCCTGGGGAGGGCTGTCCTGCCATTCCCACCTAGCAACTTGTACACACGTTGAGAATTAGCAAAGCCCAGAATTACAAGCTCACCACCCTCTTGCCTTACAAGGCTGTTTGTTCTGTGTGTCCATTGCAGGCGAGCATCCCTGATGCTTTAAAGAATTTAGGAACTCTGTCATCGGCAGGATTTATGAAAGCAAGCAGCACTTCCACTCCTGCCCCCAAACACAGCATGGTAAATCACTGGAGGTTCTTGACATGCCTTTCTTTGGGGACCCCTCTGATCCTCCCCAGTTTTCCCTGCCAGCTTGAACACTGAACAGGTTCCCTGGACCCTGCATTTTGTCACTGTCTCTTTGGGGGCCGTTGCCTTTGGCATCTGGCTGCTGAAGGCTGACTCCGTCTTCCCTGCAGGTTGGGGCTCTGCCAGCTCCCTGCTGTAGCATTTGGCGGGCAGCTCTGAGGATGAGGGGCGTGCAGCAATACTGCAGGCCTGCTGATGGCTTGGCTGCAGGATGGGCGCCCTGGCTGACTTTAAACCAGGTGGGAAAAGGAAAATCTCTCTGGCAAAACACTTCCTCCTTTCAGGTCACAGAGGGAAGCTCTGGCTGCCCTACAGCAATTCTTTCTCTCCCTCTCACCCATAGGAACAGAGGAGTGTCATTCCTGAATGCTGTGCCCTCACCTGGAGGGGTTAGGTGCTTTTGGTCAAAGCAAGATGAATGAAAAAAATATAGATTCACCAGAAGTCAGAAGATCACATTGAGTTGTTCATGGAATACTTCAAAATGTGTTAACATGTGTTTCTTTCCTTAGCATGTTTTTTGCTTTGAAATACCTAAAACAAGAAGTCAGACATATAAGCATTCTTGGAGGTAGGGTTTATACTGACTCGAGAGCATCACAATTCCTTTGTATTGTCTGCAAATGTGTTTCTTTTACGAAAGATTGAGGTTTGGGTCCAAGCAGTGTTTATTTTTCTTGGAATGCTTGATTTTGTAAATCAGTGGGACGCAGAATGCTACACAAGCACCTTCTCAGATTCATACTCAAAGGAGAGAACCTTGTTACATTATTAGTGTAGTGTTACACTTTATACTATACTAATACATTATTAGTATAGTTATTGGAGTATCTACCCTATTAGAGTACTCATCAAAGGGGATGAGTGGAATATTGTTATTATTTCTGCCCAAACCAAGATTCTCAGATATGACTTATGTAAAAGGTAATGAAACAGAAGTCCAGGGGAGAAGACCTTTAACTAAGCACTTAGGAGCCTATTTGCCCTGGAAGAATAAACTGAGACAGTAGGTGTGCAGTGTGGTCTATGAGCGCCATCTTGTGGCTAAGGCCATTATAATTGTTTTGAGATAGAAACACCCAAACAAGGACTTTGCCCAGGTTCATTGCCCTTTTGAAGCTGGAGCTCATGATAGCTGCTTTCTAGCATCTGGTGCAGTTCCTGGCATACTCACTTAATCTTTTTCAAATGAAGGGATCTCATATTGTGACAGAGGACCCTTGTTGTATGTTATACTAGAAGGCATAGCCAAGACTTTGGTATTATGTCTTTCAGCCATGGTCCATAGGCCACTGGGTCCATTGTGAGAAAGAATAAATCTAAATCTAGTCTGAGTGCTCTGAAGTATCCTGGCAATATAACTTCCCATGTGCTGGAAACTGCTTCTAGAGGTTGATATCCTCATCAAAATCTGTCCTTCATCACATTTAACACTTTTATTCTCGTTGTTATGATGGGGTTTAAAAGTCTTATGGAGAATTTAACTTATTCTTGAAGTTTTAAACTCAGAAATGCTTAAGGGAACAAGCTTGAGGGAGATTTTAATTTTATTTATTTTTATTTATTTATTTATTTTAACGTCTTTATTGGAGTATAGTTGCTTTATAATGTTGTCTTGGTTTCTGCTGTATAACAAAGTGAGTCAGCTATATGTATACATATATCCCCATAACCCCTCCCTCTTGTGTCTCCCTCCCACCCTCCCTAACCCACGTGCCTCTAGGTGGTCACAAAGCACAGAGCTGATCTCCCTGTGCCATGCAGCTGCTTCCCGTTAGCTATCTATTTTACATTTGGTAGCGTATATATGTCAATATGTCAGTGCCACTCTCTCACTTCGTCCCAGCTTACCCTTCCCCCTCTCCGTGTACTCCAGTCTATTCTCTATGTCTGCATCTTTATTCCTGTCCTGCCCCTAGGTTCTTCAGAACCTTTTTTTTTTTTTTAGATTCCATATATATGTGTTAGCATACGGTGTTTTTCTTTTTCTGACTTACTTCACTCTGTATGACAGCCTCTAGGTCCTCACTATAAATAACTCAATTTCGTTTCTTTTTATGGCTGAGAAATATTCCATTGTGTATATGTGCCACATCTTCTTTATCCATTCATCTGTCGATGGACACTTAGGTTGCTTCCATGTCCTGGCTATTGTAAACAGTGCTGTAATGAACAGTGTGGTACACGACTCTTTTTGAATTGTGGTTTTCTCAGGTTATGTGCCCAGTAGTGGGATTGCTGGGTTGTATGGTAGTTCTATTTTTAGTTTTTTAAGGAACCTCCATACTGTTCTCCATAGTGGCTGTATCAATTTACATTCCCACCAGCAGTGCAAGAGGGTTCCCTTTTCTCCACACCCTCTCCATCATTTATCGTTTGCAGATTTTTAAAAAATTTTATTTATTTATTTATGGCTGTGTTGGGTCTTTGTTTCTGTGCGAGGGCTTTCTCTAGTTGCAGCAAGTGGGGGCCCCTCTTCATCGCGGTGCGCGGGGCCTCTCACTATCGCGGCCTCTCTTGTTGTGGAGCACAGGCTGCAGCCGCGCAGGCTCAGTAATTGTGGCTCATGGGCCTATTTGCTCCACGGCATGTGGGATCCTCCCAGACCAGGGCTCGAACCTGTGTCCCCTGCATTGGCAGGCAGATTCTCAATGCGCCACCAGAGAAGCCCTGTTTGCAGATTTTTGACAATGGCCATTCTGACTGGTGTGAGGTGATACCTCATTGTAGTTTT
Organism: Lipotes vexillifer; assembly: GCF_000442215.2. NCBI lineage: Eukaryota > Metazoa > Chordata > Mammalia > Artiodactyla > Lipotidae > Lipotes > Lipotes vexillifer. The sequence continues at coordinate 382,322 of NW_006791018.1, read as the reverse complement.
GATTTGCATTCTCTAATGATTAGTGGTGTTGACCATTCTTTCATGTGTTTGTTGGCCATCTGTATGTCTTCTTTGGAGAAATGTCTATTTAGGTCTGCTGCCCATTTTTGGATTGGGTTGTTTGTTTTTTTGATATTGAGCTGCATGAGCTGCTTGTGTATTTTGGAGATTAATCCTTTGTCAGTTGCTTCGTTTGAAAATATTTTCTCCCATTCTGAGGGCTGCCTTTTCATCCTGTTATGGTTTCTTTTGCTGTGCAAAAGCTTTTAAGTTTCATTAGGTCCCATTTGTTTATTTTTGTTTTTATTTCCATTTCTCTAGGAGGTGGGTCAAAAAGGATCTTGCTGTGATTTATGTCATAGAGTGTTCTGCCTATGTTTTCCTCTAAGAGTTTGATAGTTTCTGTCCTTACATTTAGGTCTTTAATCCATTTTGAGCTTATTTTTGTGTATGGTGTTAGGGAGTGTTCTAATTTCATTCTTTTACATGTAGCTGTCTAGTTTTCCCAGCACCACTTATAGAAGAGGCTGCCTTTTCTCCACTGTATATTCTTGCCTCCTTTATCAAAGATAAGGTGACCATATGTGTGTGGGCTTATTTCTGGGCTTTCTATCTTGTTCCATTGATCTGTATTTCTGTTTTTGTGCCAGTACCATATTGTCTTGATTACTGTAGTTTTTTTAGTATAGTCTGAAGTCAGGGGGCTTGATTCCTCCAGCTCTGTTTTTCTTTCTCAAGATTGCTTTGGCTATTCGGGGTCTTTTGTGTTTCCATACAAATTGTGAAATTTTTTGTTCTAGTTCTGCGAAAAATGCCATTTGTAGTTTGATAGGGATTGGGGAGATTTTATTGATTAATCTGAGATAAAGTAACCTTGTGGTTTGTCAACAGGGTCAGTCTTAATCCATATTGGGTACATTCTAATATACTAATATTTTTGAAAATTGTCAAATAATTTTTGGAGCAAGGAAGGGACTAAATGTACAAAATAAAAGAGTCCATTTAAGAAAGTTCTGGCCTCCCACAAGGGCTTTGGATATTGCTTGTAACGTGGTGGAGACGATGTCAGATATTTCTCTCTTCATAGGAATGTCAGACTTTCCTTCTCCTTCCCAGAGGCTTGGGAATTTGAAGGGCATGGGATTGTGAAGTAGCCTATAGCCAACTGACGATTAGGTCAGGACCCTGCAAATGTGTTCACTTAAAGGGGGCCACTTATCAACCACTGGCAATGCTTTTGCCACTGCATTCCCCGCACTTCAGCTGCCTGGGTGGTTCCTTTGGTCAGCTTCTCTGCCTTAACCCATCTGCTGATCCCACGGCAAATACAAAGTCAAAACCAGCTAGTTGCACTTAAGTAGCATCACACAGTGCTTAGGAAGGAATAAAAGGGCCAGGGCGACTCTTTTCCTCATAACTTATTTTTCTTACCTCAGAGGTTAGCTGTGTTTGGAAGGGTATTTTTGTGAGGGGTGCCGTCACAGAAAGTGGCAACTGTCTATATGATGCCATCCTCTGGCCTTTTAAAGCTGGATGGCAAACACCTAGAGAACAAAAAAGCCACCACCTCCTCCTCATTCATATGCAAAGCATTAAGTAAAAATGGACATTTATGTGATGCTTTTCCTGTACATTTTGTGGTAACAGGGCTTAAAATAAAAAAGAGGGAAGGCCAGAGCAGGCAGGGAGATCAGCCTGCTTTCCTTGTGTGGTACAGATTGTCCTCGCTCTTAATTCCCCTGCAGGGTGGCCTTGTCCCTTCATTGTCACCGCCTGTCACTGGAGTTCTGGGTGACCATCCTAATGGAGACCTTGGCAGCATTCAGTCCATAAAGTGTTACCATCTGCACCCTAATCCCAGCTCCCACCTCCCCTGCAGACCTCTGCTGCCTGGCATGGAAGTATTCAGACCTGCTTGCACGACATGACTTCTGGTGGGATTTTAATTTGAAATGAAACTTAAACGCACTAACCCTGTGCATTCTGATAATTTAACAGCCCTGTTGGGAGACGAGAAATGAGGAGAAAGTTGCTCTGAGTCGATCTTGCTCTTAAGCCTGACAGGTTTTATTTGGAAGAGCTGCCTGTTAGCGAGGGACAAATGCTCATTTTTTTTCCTGCCTGAGGAGCTGTTGAACTTTATTTTTGACCCCAGGTGTTAGGAAACAGGAATTAAAAATAGTATGTGACCCAGACACTCTGCAATAAAAAGTTATTTCTTTGATCATGTTGCTGATTACCTGAATTTTGTTAATAAGGAAGAAAAAGATCTGTTCCCCAAAAACTGAAGGAGTGAATCATTCTATTCAGGGAAATTTGAAGTATCAGAGGAATTGGCGGGGTTCTTGAAAAAGCGCAAAACCCTACATTTTTCAGTTTTCTCTTTATTTCATGTGACTTTTGCCTTCCTCCCCACTTCCCCCCACCCCCCCACTCGCTAAATGTTGTGTCAGATTATTTAGAACTTTCTAAATAGGGGAGAAGAAACTCTTCCAAGTTTGGCTTCCCAGTTTTTTGAGGAGATACCATCTGTGGAAGAGAATTTATAAAAAGATGGGAGGTTTGGGTTCCTGTTACTTTTGGAAATGGTATTTACCCAGACCACACTAAATCTGCGTCTCCCCCTAACTGGCAGATGCTGATAGGGTGGCATCTTCACGTGCTAGAAAGGCTGCTGGAGACCGAGCTGAGACCTCAGGTGACCTGAACTACAGGGGTATCCAAGCAACTGCGGGGAGAGGCTGCAGTTGCTCTTGCAGGATGCTGGCCTTCACCCCTCACTTCCCCCTGTGTTGTCTGCAGTAACCTTAAAGGCGTGGCAGTCCGTTCACAACACTCAGGGGAGGACTTAACCAAAGAGTTTAATCTGCATGGGCAAGTAGAGATCTGCCCTCTTGCCAAAACACTTGTCAGCGTAGCTCTTCGGCCTCATTTCCCTCCATTCTCCTTGGTGGCTATTTTACCAGCTACAGGAGCCTTCTTGCCCTCAAATAAGCCAAGCTCATCCCCATCTAGGCTGTGGAATCTCTAGGTCTTTTTTCCCGGCTCCCTCTTCCTCACTCAGGCCTTAATTATGGTGTGACCATTGCAGGGGGGTGAGGGGGCTTTCCCCACCAACCTAGTCCATCATTTTTCTCTTTTCTATCGTCATAGCCTTTTTCAATTCCAGAAATGGCCTTAGATCTAGCTCGTTAAAGGCACGGGCTGTGGCGTCAGGTCCCTTAGGTGTACCTCATCAGCGCCACCACTTAGGTGCTGTTTGCCCTTCGGTTTGAGCTTCCACATCCGGGTCCTCTCCTCATTGTTCTGTGTGGGAGGGACCACGGCTGTGGGGCTTCTTACCTCCAGCTTTCCTTTCTGCTTTCCGCTGGGCTAGGCCAGCGGGGGATGCGGTGGTGTGGGCGTGAGCGGCGGTCCGGGCAGACTCCGGGCTTTCTCGCAGTCCAGGCACCTGCACCCCTCGAGGAACGACCACACCTCTGCCCCAGCGGCACCGTCCATGGAGCCACCGTGTCAACGTCTTGCACCCGCTCCTTCGCGCCGGAGTGGACACGGCCCCCTCTGTTCGTGCCCTGGGGTTCTGTACTACCCCTTGTTGGTTTTCTTCAACACTTTGAAAAGCACCTTGATTAAACTCTCCTCAAATCACTCAGTTTGAGAATGCTCTTTATTTCTCCCAGAGGCACGTAACTTACTAGCTATATGAACTTGAGGTAGTTAATTAACCTCTCTGTGCCTCTGTTGCTGCATCTGTGAAGTCCACATAATAACAGAACCTGCTTCATAAAGTTGTTGTAGGATTAAATGAGTTAATATATGCGAAGTTATTAGCAGGGTGCCTGGCACATGGTAAGTACTATATAAGCGTTTGCTCTTTTTTTATTACAGTTATAATTGTAATTATACAGTTATACAAATGTAATTGTAAGTATTGTGTGGTTGACCCATGTATTACCTCGTTTGTCCCCACTAGAATGCATGCTCCCCGGGGGCAAGGGCTCTATCTTCTAGAACAATGCCTGCTCCATAGAGGCACTATTTATTTTTCTATTTCTCTACCTATTTATCTATTATCCATTTATTTATTTTTAAAACTGGCTGTCAGATAACCAGTAAATTGTATTCTGTAATAAAATTCAAGTCCACAAACATTTATTGCATGTGTCAAGTTTTATATTCTAAAAAATTCAAAATCAGTTATTGACTGATTATTGAATGAATTTTAATTGATTCAATCATATTTAAAACAGAATAAAAACTCTTTAAATAAACTCTAGTTTTATCAACCTGATGAGCTTTAAATTTGCTAATTTTCAATACAGTAAAAAAATGGTTCCCAAATTACCTAAGTTTTCCAGGGTCTTAATTAAACTTTTCATTTAGGCAGACTTTGCCTGCTAACCTGGAAAAAAAATAAATAAATAAAGCTAAAGGCATGCTTTTAGCTGGACAAGTGTCTCTTCGGGGCTTAACATAAACCCTGCTGTGTGTGAGGAAATACAAGGCTGCTTATAACACTAGGAGCACATATTCTGGCTGAGGGGATATAAGATTCCATAATGTTAATATACTTACTGAATATATCTCTTTTTAAACTGAAATCAGTCAGTTTCAAAGTACCTTTTACAGCCTCATACATGCATCATGCAGTGTAGACTTCCAGGCCTTTTCTTCCTTTAAAATTAGCCATATTACATATTTTCAGAGGATCATTGGCTTTTATGTCTTTTGAGTGTCTCTTGATATCACTTACTTAATGGCAGTGGCAGTCGAACTATTTAGTAAATGCATTGAATCAATCCTTAAATCCTTTTACTCCTCTTGCTATTTAGCAGAAGTAGCAAGGGCTTCCCATGGCTGCAGTTTGGGTCTGTAGCATTTATTGAACTGTAGACTGCACTGCGGGGGTCGGGGAGGGAGTGGGGTAAGTGGGAAGAAAGGGGGTAAAGAAGATGAAACATAAAGTAAATAGGAGGCAATCCTTCCTTCAAGCAGTTCACAGCTGTGTTAGATACGTGGGAAAGGAAAAGGCTTGAGGCCATTCAGAGATTAAATGAATAAATTAAGTCTTAAGTCTGTGTATACAAAGGGACTGTGAAAAACATACATTATATTTATTTATTTTTATAGGGAGATTATGTTAACAAAGATCATGCAGCTCCTTTTAGCAACATTGGTATTTACTCGCAGTAATCAGTGCCTTCACTGTACAAAGGAAATGCAACGATGGGACAGATTCCAGGGAATAAATATTGACAAATACTTAGAAGATATCTAAACTTATTTTGTCCAAAATGTGGTTCATTTAGGAAGATTCCAGCATGACAAAAGGGGTGGGCTAGGCCTACCTTGTTGAGAGCTTGCTGTAATGGGATTTAGAGAAGTTGTCTAGTGTCACAGAATCAGGTGTTCATATCCTGGCGCTATCAACTAGCTGCGTACCTTGGTCCAATTTTGCTGCCTCAGTTTTCTCGTAGAGGGGGATAATAGTGACCCTTCTCACAGTGCTGTGAGGAGTAAATGATTCAGTACAAGTCAGCCCATGAGTTCAGTGTTAGCTGTTATTATCTGACATGCTTATTCATCTCCCAACAGAAATACCAAAAACTTTTTAAGGTAGAAAGATATGAAGTACATTGAGATCTTCTTTGGCAAGAGGAAATGCATTAAGTGAAAAAGCGTTTAGACTTTTGAATTCCCTATTATTAAAAATTAAGTTTTATTAAAGCATCTCAGTAATATACGGTTAAACCATAGTGTTCATTTGCTGTGGTTAAGGAATTTATAGTTCATTACAGCATCCTTAAAATCATACCCACTGAGTTAGATGTGCCAGCTTCAGTAGTTGATGGATTGGATTAGTTGCAAGTTAGCAAGTCAGTTGTTGACTCCTGTGGGCTGCAAAATATGTTTGATTCAATATGTCAGTCCTTCTTTCTTTAAGGGAAAGGTTAAACTGAAGATGTGACACCTGGCTTCTGTCCCCTGCTGGCTGTGTGGCCTGGGTCCGTCCTTTTCCTCTCCTGGCCCGTTCCTTCTCTGTGGAACAAAGATACTGGACCAGTGAGAAGAGGATTCCTTCCGGCTCTGACAATCTTGAATCTATATTTTGAAACCATCTGCTGGGCAGTTTTAACAGAAGGTCTGGAAAATCAGACTTGGTCACGTGCCTCCGTTCCTTTTCTTCTCCTTTCTTTGTCACATTTCCCCCCATCTTGAATATCCAGAGACTTGAATCATCAAGGCTAGGCTGCACTCTGTTCTTGCCTGAATATGAAACAAGAAAGTTTGCCCTCCCCTAACTGAACCTTAGTTAAAGCAAAGCTCTAAGCCCTTGGCTTTGCAAGACCATTCGTACAGTGTTTTACATTTTAGGGAGCTGGATGCTGACAGAAAAGGGCAGACTTTCAGCAGCCGAGGGAAACATCCATTCTCAAAAGTGGATGGTTATGAAAGCGTTCTCCTCTCTTCGATGCCTGGCCAGCATGCGTAGATGGGGAGGTGAGAACGTGGGTGAGGAGAGCTGGGTGTCTGGAACATCCCCCGCACAGTCCCAGGGCTTTGGGCAGGAGGCTGCCGTGGGGTCTGCAGTACAGATGAGGGCACCTGTCAACAGTGGAAGGTCAGGAGGAAAAGAAATCACTCTCCTGCTCTTGAATCCTTAGTGCCCTGTGTTTCCAGTTTCTGGAGTGTACTCCTACTGAGCCGAACTGCATGTCCCATGTAACATGTGACTGCAATTTAAGTCATGATTCACCCTTAGACTTTTATCCCATCTTTACGTCATTATCGTTATACCTTATACTTGCTCGGATTTAATATTTGTGAAGAGTCCTTTGTGGGGTCACATATGTCCTGGAGGCTGAGGGGTTTCGCAGGACGAGGGCGGATCGTTAGGTGCTAAAACCAAGCTGTTCCAGGCAACCCAGGATGGCTGGTCACCCTTGCTTGAGGTCCTCTTTTTCTGTCTGGTAAGGCGTTTGTCAATACATTATTCCTTCCTCGTCTTTAAGTATCTTGTTAGCTCATGGCCATACCTTTCGTCCACCCCAATGCCCTTTCCCTGGGACGGCAACACCCCATCTGCCCGTCACTCCCCTGTCTTCCTCCCAGACCCGAGACTGTGCAGTAAGTGAACCTTCCTTCCCGGCCTCGTTTTTAAATTTTTATTGGAGTATAGTTGATTTACAGTGTTCGTTTCAGGTATACAGCAAAATGAATCAGTTATACATATGCATACATCTACTCTTTCTTTTTTTTAGATTTTTTTCCCTTACAGGCCATTACAGAATATTGAGTAGAGTTCCCTGTGCTATACAGTAGGTCCTTATTAGTTATCTATTTTATATATAGTAGTGTGTATATGTCAATCCCAATCTCCCAATTTATCCCTCCCCCAGATCATTTGACATCAGTCTCAGTCTCAGAAGGTGAGAGTGCTTGGAGTTGCCTCTGAAAAAAGATGAGGCATCTTGAACTTGGTCTTCAAGGTTCTCTACTCAGTGCAGCCTTTTCTGTGATTTCCTCTTTACTTATCGTCAGGATACTTGCCTTTGCTTCCATGTGATCAGTATGGTCCATCTCCTCAGCCCTGGCCTATTTCTCTTGGATGGAATGTCCCCTCCCTAACAACCTAGATTTTTCTCCTCAAAGTGGAGTATTGCCTTCCTCTCTGAAGCCTTCTGGAACAAACCTCTCCTTCATTTTCCATCCCTAGCACTTATTGGTGCTTGTTGATATATGTATCCTTTTATTGCTGATGTCCACTTGTTGAGTTCCCTGTTGCTAAACGCACGGATCTACTGCTCCTTTCCCGTGACTCCCCTGAAGCTCACTGCAAGCTGTTCACCACGTGGTTACACATGAAATATTTTTGACCAACAGATTGCTCATTTGGTCTCAGGCTTGGTTGGATGCCAAGGAGAACACATTAGAATAGTACATTCTCTTCTGCTTCCTTCACAGAAAGACAGATACAAATGATATGGTTATACATATTGCATGACGATGACGAAATGATTGCATCATTATCTGGAAATCACATAATTAAATATTCAAAGGTGCAGTTCAAGAGTTTTTTGTCTGTAGGCTGCAGTAGAACTCAGAACTTAAATGAATGAGGGCAGGGATGGGGCTTGGGCTGGTCTGTGCTGTAAAACAGGAGATGCCACTGGGTGTCAGGAGAACGTGCATTGACTCATGCAGGGCACATGCGAGTCTGGGCCACAGGGAAGTGCTTGTTCATGTCGCAGTGATGTGTTTCGGGTAGCTTTAATTTTGTAACACAACTTTCCTCCATTTTTCCCAGTTGTTGGTCTGGAGGTTCCAGTAACAGCCAACAAATCAGTAAACCTTTGGTTTAGCATGCACCATTGGAATTTCTGGCATTCCCAGCCCTAAATGATTTCTTTCCATTTGAAGGGGCTTACAGGCTACACCCTCCTCCTCCGCTCTT
>NW_006791018.1:336283-373857 GCF_000442215.2 Lipotes vexillifer | reverse complement strand
CGCTCTTCCCTCATTCCCTTACTTCACTGAGGTCTTGGCTCAGATGACTCAGGTGTTGTTGGGTGGAGAGGATCCAAAATTTGGTTCTGATGTGGAGACTGATGATGCCACATGTGCAGGAAGAGGGTATGAGGAGATTTATTACTCACGATGTGAGGCTCTCTGAGAGACCAGGGCAGGATCCCAAGCAGGTCTGAAATGGCTTGAAGAGCAGGGAGGGGCTATTGGCTGTGGCTCTTATGGTGGGTGGGCTTTGGGCTGGGGTGGGCCTTGTGAATTTTGAGCTTCCCACTAGAGCCAAAGGAGGCAGCACATGGCTTTCCTCCCCGCCTCCCCTGACATGCGTCAGCAGGGGAGGGAGGAGGGATGGGGCTTGAAAGCTGTCAGGAGTCCAACATCAAAAATGGGGGCAGCCCTTTATTACAGCCCTTTTCTCTGACCACCACTTGGCACTACCAGGTTTTCTATTAAAAGTTTATTCATCTGATTGTTGTTCCCCCCACTAGGTTATGAGGTCTGATTTGTTTACCATCCGATTTCCAGGGCTGAGAACTGTGCCGAGCAGCGGTAGGCTCTCAGTAGATATTTGCTGAAAAGATGCTGGGGTGTGGATGCTGGACGCCCCAGCATCCTCCTTATGACTGGCTGCATCTCTGACCCTCCTGCTTGTGATATTCTTCTCTATTCCTTCTCGTCTTTGGCTCCCAAGTCACTGATTAGATTCTTCTTTCTCACTGTGAGTTCATCTACACTGGCATCGTTGTCAGAGTAGCATTTCCCTAAAGATCTGGAGATGTGATTAATCTTGGAGGTTAGCAATTAGCCTCAGTATTTTCTAGTGGTTAAGAGTCTACACTTTGGGATGAGATATACTTGGGTTTATATCTGGGCTGTTAAATAATTGTATAATGTTGACAATTTAATCAACAGTTCTCTGCATACAGGGAGCTAATAATAGAACTTAGCTCTTCAGCTGGGTGTGAGGCTTAAACGAGTTAATATATGAAAGTGCACATTATAGTGCCTGGCATATGGAAAATACTCAAGAAATAATAATTATTATAATTATTGGTCTCCTCATTCATGCATTGAACTTTTATTTATTGAGTGCCTACTATAAGCCAGCACTAATTCTAGGTGCTGGGGACCAGCAATGAGTGAGCAAAATGGACCGAAATCCCTGTCCTCATGGAGTTTACATTCCACTAGGAGAGACTGAAAATAAACAAGATAAAAAAGAAAAATACATACTATGTTAGAGTGTGATAAGTGTCAAGAAGAAAAATGAAGTAAGGTCAGAAAAGAGTTGCAATTTTAAATAGGGCTGACAGGAAAAGACCTCAGTAAGAAGATGACATTTAAGTAGAGACCTGAAGGGGAAGAGAGAGGGAGGCAAGTGGTTAAATGGGAAAAGAGTGTTCCAAGTAGAGGTTACAGTAAGTGCAAAGGCCCTGAGACAGAATCATGCCTGGTATGTTTGAGGAACAAAAAGGGTCAGTAGCAGATGTGATCTAAGAGGTCACAGGGGGCCAAGTCATGTCATCCTGACTTTTACTCCAAGTGAGAAGGGAAGACTTTGGGTGGTTTGGAGCAGGGAAGTTACATGTTCTTTCTTACGTTTTAACAGGATCTCTCTGGCTGCTGAGTTGAGAGTAGATTTAAAAGGAAAAGGGAGGGTGGAAGCAGAGACAGAAAGCTGTAGCATTAATTCAGGCAATAGATGACGGCTTGGACCTGGAAAGTGGAGGTGGTGAGAAGTGGTCATAATCTGGATATATTTTGAAGGTAATGTCAATAGAATTTGCTGATGGATTGAGTGTGGGGAGTGAAAAAAAAAAGGAGCCGAGATGACTTTGAAGATTTTGGGCCTGAGCAACTGGGAGAATGGTGGGGTAAGGAGTAGATCAGGAACTTGGTTTTGGATGTGCTACGTTTGAGATACCTGTTAGAAATCCTAGTCAGTACGTGAGTCTGGAGTTCAGGGGGAAGGTTAGGGCTAGATATATACAGTTTGGAGGCATCAGATGTAACACCCACATTGGTTACGAGGTGGCCTACTTTTTTTTTTTTTTTTTTTTTTTTTTTTTTTGCAGTACACGGGCCTCTCACTGTTGTGGCCTCTCCCGTTGCGGAGCACAGGCTCCGGACGCGCAGGCTCAGCGGCCATGGCTCACGGGCCCAGCCGCTCCGCGGCATGTGGGATCTTCCCGGACCGGGTCACGAACCCGTGTCCCCTGCATCGGCAGGTGGACTCTCAACCACTGCGCCACCAGGGAAGCCCCGAGGTGGCCTACTTTTGATATCTACCACAGCTGCGCTAGGCAGGTCACTGAGCTCAGACTCACCTCAAGTGCAAACTGTATCTTTCACTTTCTGTGCCTGGCTTTCTCTGAAGCTCACTGCAGCTTAGAAGTGCAAGGGAGTTAATACCTCTGGGGAAACCCTCCACCAATGCGAAATGAAGCAAGTGGATAAATGCTTCAGCATCCTGTGGAGGGGGGTTCTCTACACTTTTCAGGAGGGCCAGCAGAATCCAGTCCCTGTTGCCCATGACAGTGACCCTGAAAACACACTTCATTGTTTTTTCATCATTCTCTCTTATTCTCTCCACTCTCTCCCTCCTGATTAATGGAATCACTTTCCAAATAAACTCCCTGCACACAAGTCCTTGACTCAGGCCCTGGTTTCAGATGAACCCAAACTAAGACATCAGCTTGTAAAAGGTATTTAGGACTTCCCTGGTGGTGCAGTAGTTAAGAATCCGCTTGCCAGTGCTGGGGACACGGGTTCGATCCCTGGTCCAGGAAGATCCCACCTGCCGCAGAGCAACTAAGCCCGTGCGCCACAACTACTGAGCCTGCGCTCTAGAGCCCACGAGCCACAACTACTGAAGCCTGTATGCCCTAGAGCCTGTGTGCCACAACTACTGAGCCCACACACCGCGACTACTGAAGCCCGCACGCTCTAGGGCCTGCGTGCTGCAACTTCTGAGCCCACAGGCCGCAACTACTGAAGCCCGTGTGCCTAGAGCCCGTGCTCTGCAACAAGAGAAGCCACCACAATGAGAAGCCCGTGCACCACAACGAAGAGTAGCCCCCACTCGCCACAACTAGAGAAAGCCCGCGCGCAGCAATGAATGCCCAACGCAGCCAAAAATAAATGAATAAATAAATAAATATCTAGGGAATAAAGAAAGGTATTTAAAGCCACGAGACTGGATGATCAGATCTCAGAGAGAGTGAGTGTAGACAGAAAGAGAAGAGGGGGCTTCCCTGGTGGCGCAGTGGTTGAGAGTCCGCCTGCCGATGTGGGGGACACAGGTTCATGCCCCGGTCCGGGAGGATCCCACATGCCGCGGAGCGGCTGGGCCCGTGAGCCATGGCTGCTGAGCCTGCGCGTCCGGAGCCTGTGCTCCGCAACGGGAGAGGCCACAACAGCGAGAGGCCCGTGTACCGCAAAAAAAAAAAAAAAAAGAAAAAAGAAAGAGAAGAGGGCTGGGAACTGAGCCACGGGGTGTTCCAGCATTTAGAGCAGTGATCCTCAATCGTGGATGAACTTCAGACTCACCTGGGGCAATCTAACAACCCACTCATGCCTAGGACCCTCCCCTGCTGAATTAAGTCAATCATTGGAGTAATCTCTGGCATTCTACCTTTTAAAAACTTCCTGGGTGAAGCTAGGGTTGAGGACCACTGGTTTAGAGGTTGGGGAGATGAGGATGAACAAAGGAGACTAAGGAGTGGCCAGAAAAGTAGGAGAAGATGCCTGAAAGCCAATGAAAGGGTTCCAAGGAAGGCGATATGATAATTGTGTCAGATGCTGTCATTGCTCCAGCTAGATGCATCTGAGGTTCACTGAAGGATTTAACCACGTGGAGGCCATTGGTGACCTCAGTAAGACCATTTCTGGTGGAGCAGTGGGCAGAGAAAGTTTTACAGGAATGGATTCAGGAGAGAATAGGAAAATTGAGATTGGAGCCAGTGATTGCCGGCAACCCTTTCAAGGACTGCATCGGTAAAAAGGAGTGGAGAAATGGGGAGCTAATTGGAGGGAGAAGTGGGGCCTCTTGGTTTTTTTTTTATGATAGCATACTCATATGTTGATGCTGGAAAAAAGGAAAGGAAAAAATGGAAAGGGAAAAAGAAGGATGCAGGAGAGAAGAAAGAGAATTGCTGAGCCCAGTGCATGACTGAGGGGATGGTCTTGCAGGGAGCTCGGGCAGTTTGCTCACAACCACAGGAGAAAAGGCAGGGCTCTTAGACCCATTGCAGGGAGGAGGGTAAGTGTGGAAGTTCTCTTCTGAGAGCTCCCAAGAGCCTCTCCTGGACACCCATGCAGAGGCAGTGGTGGCCCTGGCCCTGCACCCTCCAGAGGTGCTCGCTGCATCAGCACCTCAGCATCTGCATCAGCACCTGTGACCTTTGGCCCCCACCCCCACCCCGTGCTATGGTCACATGCTCTTTACTGAACACGGAGATGGGTGGAGCAACACTTCCTGCTGTAAACACAGTTCTTCGAATATACTTACATATTTCGACAATGCTCTGGGCACAGCTATAATCACATTTAAAAACAAACGTAAACAAAAAAATGCACACAAGAAAAATGCATGGTTTCACAGTATAACAGATGTTGACTTGTGGGATAATATAGAACATTTTCTGAAATCTTGTTAAAAACCACATGGGGGCACCATTCCTTTAAAACTGCAGAATATCCTTTTGTGATGATGGAACCAATGGCTTTTTTTTTTTTTTTTAATTTCTTGCGGCACGCGGGCCTCTCACTGTTGTGGCCTCTCCCGTTGCGGAGCACAGGCTCCGGACACGGAGGCTCAGCAGCCATGGCTCACGGGCCCAGCCGCTCCACGGCATGTGGGATCTTCCCGGACCGGGGCACGAACCTGTGTCCCCTGCATCGGCAGGTGGACTCTCAACCACTGCGCCACCAGGGAAGCCCCCAATGGCTTCTTTGAAGTTCAATTTCCTGAAGTTTATTTTCCTATGAAATGAGCATAATAACAAAATATTGTGTCATAGTAACAAAATATTTTCCGCACCTCATAGGGCATTTGAAATGCTCTGGAGACCTGGATTTTAATTTAATCTGTCCCTTGAGCAATTATTCTTTTACTTTTACAACCACTTCCTTTGCACTTAAGGCACAATGAATATTTTTCTCATTTCTCCTTTTTTATATGCTTACAATACAGGCTGAGGACTAGCAATGAATCTAGTTTGTGCTCGTATCTGGAATAAGGTAGATTGAAGTAGACAATTTGGGAGAATTTGGAGAAAATGTCCTTGTCTTTCTCGGTTGCCACCCCACCTTTCCCAGGCTCTCAGCTCTGAAGCCTGCACTTTTGCACTTTTTATGATGTGAAAGAGAAAATTCTTTTAAACCACTTCCTGTTTTCAGTTATATGTAATTTACACAAATGAAAGTAAAGTTTTGAGAGGTAAGGTAGGATTGGGAGAACAGTGAAATTCAGAATTGGCTTACCAGTCTGGCAATATAGAAGCTAGTGGCAGAAGATAATTTAGCCAAGATGGCAAATTGGTTTAAAGTTAATACTGGATTTTAGATTTCTGGTTTTGCAGTTTTTAAATGAGTGCTGCCTACCGTATTGATACAATGACAGGTCCCTAAGGGTGCAGCCCCTTTCAACTGTATAATGATATGCTTGTGGGGAAAGATGCGATGATGCCTGTCATAGTTGATTTGCTAAATTAATAAGCAACTATTGAGGCAAGTATTTATCAACTCTTTATTTCACAGTTCAAAGCTAAAATACCATATAATATTTTAATGCTATTTTTAGGCTATCCAATAAGAAAATTACAGTGTTCGTTATGTAAAGCCTTTATGTACTTAAAGGCTTCTGTACTTAAATACAGAAAAACAGACAAGCAGAAAAGGTGAAAAATAGCCATCATAGCTAAATAATTACAAAACCAGTGTCTACAAATATTTATTTTTAGCCACTTTGTGTTTTTCTCAGTTTCACTTGAACAGGTAAACAGTTGGTCCCTAGACAAGTTAGGGTGTTCCTGACGTTTTATGTCCCCCTATCATGACCCATTCATTGTGCTTCATCTTAAATATCAGTTGTCACCATGGTAAACAGGTGTATGTGTCTCTACGGCACAGTTCTAACTTACCTGTGCCTTTAGAGATTGTCTTTTTGGCTTTGTGATAACAGAAATGCTTTTACTTCTCTGAGTTTTACACTTAAGTTGTTTTTCAAAACAGATAGCCAGTTACTTTGGAGGGGGGAAGCTATTTAAAAGTTAATATTAAACGTCAGTACAATACCCATCCTATCCGCATAGTGGCCTTTAGCCAGAGTTCATTCTCTTTTCATTTTTTCATTTTTTGTCCAAACTTATTTCAGTTTTGCTTTTTTTGGACATCCTCAACTTTTCCAAGGGCAAACATTGTCAAGAAATAGGAATTCAGGCAACCTCAAAACAGCCCTAAATTCCTTTGCCCTCATCACCTGGGTCCTAATGATTACAGTTGTGAGGCCTGTACATGATCTAATCAGTTAGTCGTGTCAACAACATCCTAGGTCCCGGGGTGCTGTGGATCTCGGAAGAACATTAAGCTTTCTATAATTCTTTGGCCCCATGTTATTTCATTAAGGAAAAATCATACCAAGTGTCTAATTATGTGACTTTGCAAGGAGGGATGAAATAAATGTAGTGATTGCACATCATTAAAATAAAGTCCATGCTTTCATACACACAAATCAATCATATTAAAGAAATGGAGATCTATGACATGCTGGCCTTTCTTTAGAAGGAAATATTGTACTTTTTGTCCAACTTAATATAACCAGGAGGTTTTAGAAAAATTGTAGCAATAGATATAATTCTTGATTACTCTTCACGTTTTTCACACTTTGTTTTTACACGGGCCTCTCACTGTTGTGGCCTCTCCCGTTGCGGAGCACAGGCTCCGGACGCGCAGGCTCAGCGGCCATGGCTCACGGGCCCAGCCGTTCCGCGGCATGTGGGATCTTCCCAGACCGGGGCATGAACCTGTGTCCCCTACATCGGCAGGCGGACTCTCAACCACTGCGCCACCGGGGAAGCCCAGTCTTCAGGTTTTTAAATTGTACCTGGACTGAATCAGTTACTTCTTGCAAAGCGCTCTGAAGCGCTCTGCTCTTCTATGATTTGAGCCATTGATTGTATTCTTTGTAAAATAGTTACTAGTTTCACATTTCCTCTACTCCTTTTCTGTGATTCATCTCTGCCCTTTGCTCAGTGTAATGAATGGTGAAAAAGAAACAAACTGGGTTTATTTGTAGGAGTTAAAATAAGAGGAGTGGTTTGAGTGGTGTCTGTTTGGATGGAGGTGATGCAGAGGTGGGGGCGGGGAGAGATGTGAGTAAAAGCAGATTGCCGAAGAGAGGAGCTGAGAGGCCCTTTGTCTCCTTTGAGTTTAAGTGATGGGCTCGTTGCAGTCACTACGGTTGTGAAGAAACTTGTCTGTAACTTTGGATCGAGATGACGTGTTTAAAGATTAGGGGCTGATACTTTTTGAATAGTATCAGCCTTAAGTTTAAATTCACATTCTACTAGAGATGATCTTTTCAGGAGTTAGACAAAATGTAAAAAGCTAGTGTTCAGTAAGGTAAAAGAATAAGCTGTATCCCTTCTTAAGAGTAAGAGGTGAAAACTGAAGACAGAAAGTAAAAAAAGAAACCTCAGGTTGCTTTCAGCTTTTTAGTTTTCTTCCTTTCAAGGCTCAGTTCCGTGTACATTGCCTCAAATTCTGTGAAGTCTTTAAGTCAATGATATTTTTACACTTGATAAAACATATACTTTTTACACTGGATAAAGCATCACGGATTCACAAATAAAAGTACAAGAAGGGAACATAGGCACTGTTTTAATCCTTACAAAGGGTGTCAGATATTCTCCTAGATTTTAACAATATTTTCAAAAAGGAGACATTTTCAAATTAAGAGACTTTCACCTCGCTTTTACTGATAGTCAACTGACATTTCTAGGTGAGTCAAATGTTAAGGGAGGATGGGTTGATGCAGTTAATACCCCTGTTTTCATGAAGTCAAACTTTGGTTGTCTGAAGGGTAACATTTTTCTTTACTTGAAGTTTTAACCCTCTAAGCGCCAGTCTATAATTTTATTTTATATGAAATCATTCTAAAATGGATTATGTATTTTTATGCATACTTAACTAGAAGATACAGAACAGACTTTGGAAAAAATTGTTTTACTGTCTCAGAGTTATTTTGTGCATTTTGAGGGCAAGCCACAGATGCAGGTGGCAGATTAAATATACGCATTTATATAAAACACATTTTGGGTGCCTAGTTTAGACTTTTGCCTCCTTCCCATATTGTTTCAGCTGAGGAAATGCCCTGTGCCTCATTTCTAGGACTTCCTCCTCCAGGTACATTCTTGATCCTCTAACCCTGTCACCTGGGTTGTCACTTAATTATCACTGTTGGTTATCCTCTGGGATTTTAGTCTCCCCCTACCTGCTGAGAACTCCTCCTTTGGCTTCAGTCGTACTTAAGCATACCCCATTCTGGAAAGTAAATTGGTACAGCTACTATGGAGAATGGTATGGAGGTTCCTTAAAAAACTAAAAATAGAGCTACCATATGATCCAGCAATTCCATTCCTGGGCATATATCTGGAAAAGACAAAAATTCTAATTCAAAAAGATACATGCATCCCAGTGTTCATAGCAGCACTATCTACAATAGCCAAGACATGGAAGCAACCCAAATGTCCTTTGACAGATGAATGGATAAAGAAGGTGTGGTATATATATACAGTGGAATATTACTCAGCCATTAAAAAGAATGAGATAATGACATTTGCAGCAACATGGATGGACACAGAGATTATCATACTAAGTGAAGTAAGCCAGACAGAGAAAGACAAATATCATATGATATGTGGAATCTAGAAATAAATGATACAACAATCCCTATCAAATTACCAATAGCATCTTTCACAGAACTAAACAAAAAATTTTACAATTTGTATGGAAACACAAAATACCCCGAATAGCCAAAGCAATCTTGAGAAAGAGAAACGGAGCTGGAGGAACCAGGCTCCCCAACTTCAGACTAAACTACAAACCTGCAGTAATCAAGACAGTATGAGGGGTGGGATAGGGAGGGTGGGAGGGAGGGAGACAAAGAGGGAGGAGATATGGGAACATATGTATATGTATAACTGATTCACTCTGTTATAAAGCAGAAACTAACACACCATTGTAAAGCAATTGTACCCCAATAAAGATGTTAAAAAAAATTAAAAAAAAAAAAATGAACCGGGAGATTGGGATTGACATGTATACACGAATATGTATAAAATGGATAACTAATAAGAACCTGCTGTATAAATAAATAAATTTAATTTTAAAATGTTAAAAAAAAAAAAAAAAGACAGTATGGCACTGGCACAAAAATGGAAATATAGATCAATGGAACCAGATAGAAAGCCCAGAGATAAACCCACGCACCTGTGGTCACCTAATCTATGACAAAGGATGTCAGAATATACAATGGAGCAAAGATAGCCTCTTCAATAAGTGGTGCTGGGAAAACTGGACAGCTACATGTAAAAGAATGAAATAGGAACACTCCCTAATACCATACACAAAAATAAACTCAAAATGGATCAAAGACCTAAATGTAAGGCCACACACTATAAAACTCTTAGAGGAAAACATAGGCAGAACACTCTATGACATAAATTATAGCAAGATCCTTTTTGACCCACCTCCTAGAGAAATGGAAATAGAAACAAAAATAAATAAATGGGGCCTAATGAAACTTCAAAGCTTTTGCACAGCAAAGGAAACCATAAACAAGACCAAAAGACAACCCTCAGAATGGGAGAAAATATTTGCAAATGAATCAACGGACAAAGGATTAATCTCCAAAATTTACAAGCAGCTGATGCAGCTCAATATCAAAAAAACAAACAACCCAATCCAAAAATGGGCAGAAGAGCTAAACAGACATTTCTCCAAAGTAGACGTACAGATTACCAACAAAAACATGAAAAGATGCTCAACATCACTAATCATTAGAGAAATGCAAATCAAAACCACAGTGAGGTATCACCTCGCACCAGTCAGAATGGCCATCAAAAAATCTACAAACAATAAATGCTGGAGAGGGTATGGAGAAAAGGGAACCCTTCTGCACTGTTGGTGAGAATGTAAATTGATACAGCCACTATGGAGAACAGTATGGAGGTTCCTTAAAAAACTAAAAATAGAACTACTGTATGGCCTAGCAATCCCACTACTGGGCATATACCCTGAGAAAACCATAATGCAAAAAGAGACATGTACCACAGTGTTCATTGCAGCACTGTTTACAATAGCCAGGGCACGGAAGCAACCTAAGTATCCATTGACAGATGAATGGATAAAGAAGATGTAGCACATATATGCAGTGGAATATTACTCCTCAGCTATAAAAAGGAATGAAACTGAGTTATTTGTAATGAGGTGGATGGACCTCCTAGAGTCTGTCATACAGAGTGAAGTAAGTCAGAAAAAGGAAAACAAATACCATATGCTAACACACATATATGGAATCTAAAAAAAAAAAAGGGTTCTGAAGAACCTAGGGACAGGACAGGAATAAAGATGCAGACGTAGAGAAAGGACTTGAGGACACGGGGAGGGGGAACGGTAAGCTGGGACGAAGTGAGAGAGTAACATTGACATATATACACTACCAAATGTAAAATGGATGGCTAGTGGGAAGCTGCTGCATAACACAGGGAGATTGGCTCAATGCTTTGTGACCACCTAGAGGGATGGGATAGGGAGGGTGGGAGGGAGGCTCAAGAGGGAGGGGATATGGGGATATATGTATACATATAGCTGATTCAGTTTGTTGTACAGCAGGAACTAACACAACATTGTAAAGTAATTATACTCCAATAAAGATATTAAAAGATAAAAATTAGGGGCTTCCCTGGTGGCGCAGTGGTTGAGAATCTGCCTGCTAATGCAGGGGACACGGGTTTGAGCCCTGGTCTGGGAGGATCCCACATTCCGCGGAGTAACTAGGCCCGTGAGCCACAACTACTGAGCCTGCGCATCTGGAGCCTGTGCTCCGCAACAAGAGAGGCCACGACGGTGAGAGGCCCACGCACCGCGATGAAGAGTGGCCCCCACTTGCCACAACTAGAGAAAGCCCTCGCACAGAAACGAAGACCCAACACAGCCAAAAATAAATTAATTAATTAATAAACTCCTACCCCCAACATCTTCTTTAAAAATAAATAAATAAAAAATAAAAAATTAAAATTAAAAAATGGTACAAATTAACTTATTTACAAAACAGAAACAGACTCACAGACATAGAAAACAAACTTATGGTTACCAAAGGAGAAAGGGAGGGAGGGATAAATTAAGAGTTTGGGATTAACAGATACAAAGTACTATATATAAAATAGATAAACAGCAAGATCCTACTGTATAGCACAGGGAAATATATATATATATATAATTTTATATGTAAATATATATATAAATAAAACTGAGTCACTTTGCTGCACACCAAAGACTAACACAACATTGTAACTCAACTATACTTCAATTTTAAAAAGTGTACCCTATTCTGAAATCAAAGCAAGAATAATAACAAAGAAACACCACCACTCTACTACTACTGCTACTGCTGGATCTCTCTCTCCTACCTTTAATGTCAGACGTCTTAGAAGAGCAGCCTTCTATTCATTACCTTTATTTCCTCATGTCCAATTTACTTCTCAGACAGGAGCATTTGGCTTCTTGCCTCATTACCCTATCCTGAAATGCTCTCTGAAAAGTCGTCATGAGTTCATTGCCAATTTCTAAGCCTTCATAGAATGCTACTTAGTCTCTTCGGAGCATTTCGTCCTTCTGAAGATGCTCCTAACCCTTGACTTTGGAGGCATTCCTCCGTCTTGACTGGACTGCAACTGCTTGTTCTGTTTCCTTAGCTGGCTCTTCTTCAACTACTTGGCTTTTAATTGCTAGAGCTCTCCAGAGTTCTCACCTGGTCCCATTCCCACCCTTCATTTCTTTGGACAAACTTACCCACTTATATACTGAATACTCCCAGATAATTTTACTTTCCCAAAACTGTCTTTGGGAGGCCAAAGACAAAATGGTCTGTTGATTCCACCACCCAAGTAAACATAGCTCATTGGTCACTTTGAATTGTCCTTCGAAACAAGACCATTCCCCTCTTCGAAAGGCTCTTGTTCAACATGCAGCAATGTAAGATGTTGAAATACTGTCACTGTATGTTGGACATCATAGTGGCTAAGACTTGTGTCACTGGGTGTGGCTAAGATACTTTGTTCACCAGATTCATCTTTTTACCTTGCTTCTCTTTTCATGTCATGTCCAAATGGTTTTTCTTTGAAGTTTAACTGATACTGTTACATTCCCACCCTTATTTCTAGGTGGAGGGAAATTTTTATTCTCAGGTTTTGAGTTCTCTATATCTAGCTGCAATGGCACAACACAGCCTGTCAACTGAAACTGAAATTCTGTTCAATCAGAATTTCTGGGTGGAGGGCCTAAGAATATGCATTTTCACTAAACAGCCCCAGCTATTTGTATGCCCTAGAGCTTGAGAACCATGGGAGTGGGTGCTATGCCTGTGTTCTTAATCTGAGCTAAGCTTGTCTTATATTTGTAATTACAGATTTCTGCTCAGTGAGTAGAAAACCCTGGTGGTTTAACAATGTGGACTCTGGAGCCAGACTGCCTGGCTTCAAATCCTGGTTCTACTTCTAACGACTATATGACGTTGGACAACTTGTGTAAACTCATTGGGCCTCAGTTTCCCCATCTATAAAATGGAGATGATAATAGTACCTACCTCGTAAGGTTGTTGCATGAATATAGAAACAGAAACAATAAGCATGCAATAAATGTTGGTTATGACTGCAAGCGTGTTTTTGTATAGTGGCTTTTGTGGTTTGTCCAAAACGCAGTGATAGCTGCTATACAATAAAAAAATTTTCCCCAAACACCCTCATGCCTAAGCACACATACACAGACATGCATGCCTGGTACCATGAATGACAGATCATGATCTGGCTTCAAGTAGCACAACTGTAGGTCAAGGTCATGTTGACAGTTGCTCCTACCACTTTGAAAGCAAAATATCTAAGTTGAAGGAGTATCACTGTCACAAGCCTTAATCTTTTTAGAGATGTTTAAGCCTCAAATTCAGAGACTCATCAGTGTTTTAAACCAGAGTCGTGGCTTTGTTTTAAGTTGAGACAGTGAGATAGGGCTCTTCCGTGTGCACTAAATTATGCAGCAATTATGATGGAATCCCATCCAGAATTCTACTGGTTTCTATGGCAACCTGAATTCAAAATAGGCTCTTAGAAGCCTCTTCAGAGTAGAAAAAGCAAGTTTCATTCCTCCTGTAGTTATGGAATATATAGCTTATGCAAAGAATTTTCTAAATGGAACTTTTGTCTTTTTACTTATCTTGCCATTAATAATTTTAATGTTGTTGTAGTACTGCATTCCTAAATGTTTTTTCTGTATCTCTGAATGAGAATCTCAAGCCTCCTTAAACTGCTCATTTTGCTATGAATAGCTAATGTTTCACTTTGTTGCTCATAACAGATGCACTATGTATTTTTAAAAATTTATTTATTTTATTTATTTTTGGCGCATTGTGCCTTTGCTTCTGCACACGGGCTTTCTCTAGTTGCGGTGCATGGGCTTCTCATTGCGGTGGCTTCCCTTGTTGCGGAGCACGGGCTCTAGGCGCGCGGGCTTCAGTAGTTGCAACACACGGGCTCAGTAGTTGTGGCTCGCAGGCTTAGTTGCTCCGCGGCATGTGGGATCTTCCCAGACCGGAGCTCGAACCCGTGTCCCCTGCATTGGCAGGCGGATTCCTAACCACTGTGCCACCAGGGAAGTCCACACTATGTATTTTTGACTTTTCTGACTAATACAGTAGTAATTAGTACGAGGGAGAGCAACTGCTAGAGGATTTCCAGGTTAGCAAGTCAACCTATTTTTAGTGACAGCTTAAAGAAATAGCATTTGAGTAAATGCCTAATTTTTGTAAAAGACATATTTTAGCACGTATCTGTCTGAGACAATTCCAAAATTGGAGCTTGTGCTCACAAAGAGCAAGTCTTTTGCAGATACTGACTAACTGATTTAGTAATGGCAAGTTTAGTGGTGAGCATAGGCTAGGTTTTCTGAGGTAACAAGCACACCCAAAAGTCTCAGAGGCTTATGACAACAAAAGTTCATTTCTCACTTGTGCTTCCTACCCACTGCAGTTTTGCTGTAGCTCCTCTCCCTGCCATCTGCGCTCTGGGACCTGGCTTGACAGAACAGGTCTTATCTGGAGCATTGCTGGTCCCATGGTAGAGTGAACAGAGATCATGGTGAAGCGATTTACTAACTCTTAAATCTTCAATGCAGAAGTGACACACGTTTCTGCTCACAATTCATTGTCCATAGCAAATCTCATGTCTGGGCCTGAATCCACAGGTTGGGGATGTATAATCCCCCTGCAAAGCAGTTAATAGGATACTCCCTGTGGTAATAAGGTCTATCGCAGCAGGGACATCAGAGTTTGGAGATGATAGTTTTTTTTAGGGGTGTTGGTGGTGGGGAGTAATGGTAAAATGACAGCATTTTTGAGCTTGGTGAATTGGTCCATGAGGGTTTTGTGACTAACTAAAATCTTTGCAGCCATCGGCACTAAAACAGGTCTCTTAGCACCAATTCTTTCTAGAATTAGGAGACTTGGTCTCATGGTTTTAACAAATGAGCTCTTTGTACAAGATAGCAGAGTGTTCAGCCTTGGGTTAAAGTGCTTTCTCTTCCATTTGTTTTTGTCCTTTTGATTAATGTTACTTTGGATAATTAAATTAAATTAAACATTTTAATTTCTGATAGTGGCACCCAGTGACTGCACAGATGTTTTTATAATTGGTTCTCTGAGGCACGACCTCTAAGAAATGAAAATGGCCAACAAGACATTTTTACACTGGTAGTTTTTCTATATTGATTTGGAATTATATTTCTTTAAGTTGCACCCAGACCATCAGAAAGAAGAAAGCTCTAGAAGGAGACCTGTACTGGGCCAAGAAGGACTTTTTTGAACCCTAGGGTGTTGCTCGTTGGGACGCCTGAGCCATTGAACAACCGAGGGGCACCGTCTGAGTCGTGTGGGTGGAGGTGGAGATGTACGACTGACTGTACGCAAATTTATGCCTGAACCATTTCCTTCGTGTGATATTGCTCCAGGAGAAGGCTTAAGTGGTCTGCCATCAGCCTGCCTGTTTCTCTGGGTAGATCAACTGTGACTGATGCTTCAGGGTCACTATCCACACGAAGGAGTCGGTGGTGCTCGCCACATCCCACTGTCCCGCAGGGTAGCATCAGCGTTTTTCTAACCAGTTGGGGAAGGTCTGACTTGCTTAGCTAGTGACCTTACCTGCAGAATAGATGGGGAGACAAGCATAAGAAACATATTGGTCCAGGAGACTAGAAGCTTCCGTCATATGGAGTGAAGTCTGGAAGTCTGCAAACGATACTGTGAAGATTCCATTCTTCTGAAGGAAAGAACCAGCCTGTCTCCTAATGAGTCATAATAGGGTGAGCCTTCTTACTGCAGAGTTACCGGGGCCTTGTGATTATAACCTGACATCTCCCACAGTCTTCCTGATTCCTTGGTAATGGTTGCATGAAGAGGTTGAAAGAGGACTTCCTTCTATGCTGGGGGAAGGGTCTGGTGCACAGGGACTGCTTTTGTGAGGGGCCTGGTGCTTGATTTGGCTTCCTCCAGGTACCCTCGTCAGGGCCTCTCTGCTGTGTGAACCCCCGGGAATTCCAGCACAGTGGCTCGCTGGGGCATGTGCTAAAGGGCCCCCCGAAAACCTGAAGACCTCTCTCGGATGCTCATTCTTTGCAATCTAGTATTTTCTCTCACTGATATTTCTGTGTACCTACTGCCCGAGAACATTTAATATTCATAGTAATGTCCTTCCTTCGAGTGCTAGCAAAGACTTCAATATGTTTGGTGTGAATTAGACATATTCTATCGTTTGATCTCTTGAAAATTTGTGATCCTTATGTGGTCTGTGTATATTCTATGTATGTGGTAAAACTCTGTATTAGGATAGCTGAGTCTTGAGTTTCCGGGTTAGAAAGGATCTTAGAGTTTATCTAGAATTCTAGATCACTGTTCCTACATATCATTTGTGGTCTCTCGCCTGTGGGGATGCAGACCTCACTGTCCCATGAGGCGGTGACCCTACTGGAATAATTCTTCCTTGTGTTCTCCATTGTATCAAAGCTAAATCTAGTTCTGGCCTTCTTGAGCTTTAGTTCTGCTTCCTGCGATTACCCAGAATGTCTGTCCCTTTTCCTATGTGGGAACCCTGCAGATACGTGGGAGAACAATCACGTCTTCCCGCAATGTCTTGTCATGGGGCCAAGTTTATTCTCTTACTGTTTCTCACAGGAACTGGATTTTGTTTCCCCTCCCTCTGGTTGCTGTCCTTGGGCTGTGTTCCCTTGGGTCCTTGGTTCCACCTTTTTGGTGCTAGGCCTGGACTAGATGCGGGATTCTAGCTGTGACTGGGCCAGCACTGTCCTGATCCGGGCAGAGTGGTCCCAATGGAAGGGGCACAAGCTTGGCCATCAGACGCAGCTGGGCGCAGAATCCAGCTCTGCCACTTGCGAGCTGTGTGACCCATGTGTCATTTTCTAATCTTTGAGCCTCAAGTTTATTCATCTTGTAACATGGGGACAGTAATTCCTTCATCCAAGTAGTATTATGAGCAATTAAGGGGTGACATGCTTGAAGTATCTCATATCAGTGTGTGGCATATAAGCTATTGTCAGGAAATGTTTGATTTTCCATTTTCTGGGTATTATACTTTTATTAATTGATGATTATATTATACTTGCTTTTTGGTAGCCGTATGACTCCTATGCCACCCTGAGCCAGAAATGGTCTCAAGTCCCAACGTCTTCCTCGTGTGCTTTGCTAAATCAGTCTCTCCTGTCCTGTTGAAAATGTGTAATAAGTATCCCATGGAGGTAGTAACAGCACCTGCCTTATAGAGTTGGTCTATAGAGTGAATGAAACAAGATCATACACATAAAGCACATGGCGCTGTATCTCAAATACAGTGCAAAGAAGAAATGCTAGCGGTAATCTTTATTATTACTAATTATACTAATTGTTTAGTACAGATTGATTTCAATGTTGCTTACTTCCCTAAGGTCAATATTTTGATAAAAACAAAATGTGACAGAGCTAATGAAAAAGGTTATTTGAGGAGCTGAGAGAGAAAGAAATCATCCCACTTAAAGAGAAGGAGCTTATGTAAAGAGTTTGCAGTGGCACCTGAACTTGGTCACCTGTTGGTAAAACTTAGTTCCCTGTGGCACTTGACTTGACATCAGTACTTTCTTCTAAGAATTGATATAACTTAAATTTTAATCTCAAGAAAGTACATTTCAACCCAGGAAAGGCAGATAAGATAGTGCTAGAATATTGCTTAGAGTTTCCTGTGTCCTTAACCCCAGGTTTTTGATGCCCTTTTAGCAGATGGCTCCCCTCAAGGAGAAAGATGAGTAGCCCATAAGGCAGCAGAGGCCTGTCCCAGGCCCAGCAGAGGGAGGCTGGCCTGGTTTCAGATTCAGGGACAGCCAGCTGCTGACCATCTTTCCTCAGTGCTGCAGAGGTGTCACTTTGATTATAAAAGGTCCTGGAGGTACCAGCCTATTCCACAGCGGGAAATTAAAGACACAAATGTTACTTCCTACACATCTGCAGCTGATTTTCATCTTGATGTTATGCCTGTTCTCTGCCTCCCCTTTTAAAATAAACTTTTTATGTTAGAGGAGTTTTAGGTTTACAGAAAAATTGTGAAAGTAGTACAGAGAGTTCACACACTCCTCTGTTATTAACATCTTCCATTAGTGTAATACCTTTGTCACAATTAATGATACATTATTATGAACTAAAGTCCATATTCTATTCAGATTTCTTAGTTTTTGCCTAATGCCCTTTTTCTATCCCACGATTCTATCCAGGATGCCACATATTCATGTGTCTTTAGGCTCCTCTTGGCTGTGACAGTTTTCTCTGACCTATTTTTTCAACCTGCTTTGAGCTACTTTTCAAGATATGCTCTTTCATATTTTTGATAAATGCCTGATGGTGAGTATTAACAGGGCTGTTAATTTTCCTTATTAATCCTTCAATCAGCAAACATTTATGGAGCACCCATGAGATGAGGTAATAGAACCTATCAACAGAATGAAGGTAAACTGCCTCTCCCTGTCTTAGTATCACTCAACAATTAATGTGCTTGCAGACCCCCTGGAAATCTTGTTAAAATGCAGATTCTGGTTCACTAGTTCCAGGGCAGGGCCTGAGAGTCTGCATTTTTAACAAACTCCCAGGTGAGCCCACACTTGAGGATCAAAACCCCAAACTTGGGGACTTCCCTGGTGGCGCAGTGGTTAAGAATCTGCCTGCCAATGCAGGGGACACGGGTTTGAACCCTGGTCTGGGAAGATTCCACATGCCGCGGAGCAACTAAGCCTGTGCGCCACAACTAATGAGCCTGCGCTCTAGGCTCTGCGAGCCACAACTACTGAAGCCCATGCGCCTAGAGCCCGTGCTCCACAACAAGAGAAGCCACCGCAATGAGGAGCCCGCTAACTGCAACGAAGAATATCCTCTGCTCGCGGCAACTAGAGAAAGCCCGTGTGCAGCAACGAAGACCCCACGCAGCCATAAATAAATAAATAAATAAATAAATTAATAAATAAAAATACCCAAACTTGTGTGAGAGTCAGGGGACTTGCATAGAGGGTGAGGGAAGGATTCATAAATTGTCTATGACCATTTTGGCCATCAAGAAGTTTGTGATTCTGTTAGGGGAAAAAAAAAAGACTGAATGAAACAAAGGAGTGAAAAGTAAAGTGCAAAATGGAGATTAAGACAATAGATGGTGGACACTACACACCATTAAGATGGCTATTATTTTTAAAAAGCAGAAAATAACAAGTGTTGGAAAGGATGCAGAGAAATTGGAAGCTCTGTGCATTGCTAATGGGAATGTAAAATGGTGCATCTTCTGTGGAAAATGATATGCTAGGTCCTTAAAAAATTAAACATAGAATTATCATATGATCCAGCAACTCCACTTTGGGTATATACCCAAAAGAATTGAAAACAAGGACTTGAGTTTGGGATTCACAGATGCAAACTATTATGTATAGAATGGATAAACAACAAGGCCCTATTATATACCACAGGGAACTATATTCAATATCCTGTGATAAACCATAATGGAAAAGAATATGAAAAAGAATGTATATATATGTAAAACTGAATCACTTTGCTGTACAGCAGAAATTAACACAACATTGTAAGTCAACTCTACTTCAATAAAATAAATTTAAAAAAAGAAAGCAAGGACTTGAACAGATATTTATACACCTATATTCATTGCAGCATTATTCACAATTCACATTCACATTATTCACAAAAGTCGGAAGCAACTGGTGTCCATTGATAGATGAATGGATAAACAAAATGTGCTATATACATACAATGGAATACTGTTCAGCCTTATAAATTCTGACACATGCTACAACCTAGGGAACATTAGGCTAAGTGAAATAAGCCCAGTCACTAATGGACAAATGTTGTATGATTCCATTTACATGAGATACCTAGAGTCGTCAGATTCAGAGACAAAGTAGAATGGTGGTGGCCAGGGCCTGGGGGAAGGAGGCAATGGGGAGTTGGTGTTTAATGGGTACAGAGATTCAGTTTCAGAAGAGTTTGGAGTTCTGGAGATGGATGGTGGTAATGGTTGCACAACAGTGTGAATGTAATTAATGCCACTAACTCATACACTTAAAAATGGTTAAAATACTAAATTTTATGCTATGCCTATTTTACCATAATTTTTAAATGGTTGAAAAAAGACACATGCACAAAAAGTACAACATGCAATAGAGCTGTCAGGAAAGAGGGATAAAATGGTACTAGTAAGTCCTCTTTTATGGACCACGTGTGACATGCCAGGCACAAAGTGCTTATTAACTCGTTTAGCCTCCACCAAGCACCCTATGAAGCTTATTAGCCCCAACAATTGATGTCAAAACCAAGAAAGGGAAAAGATTACACAGGCTCTAACAGTCAGGGAGAAGTGTCCGAGGTGTCAGTGGAATTTAAGGTGGGCCTTGGAGGAAAGACAGGACATCAGTGGCAAGAGGTTGGCAGGGAGGGCAAGGGGAGAGGTGATTCTAATCAGACAGTGAGAACTGACTGAGGAAAGATACAGAGCCTGGATGGGAACAGCTGTTCAGCTGGCATGATTGTGCTTGGCACGGAGGGTTCATATAAATAAAGCATGACTAGAAGGGCAGACTGTGAAAAGCTTTCAATTCCAGCATAAGAGATAGGGACTTTGTCTCTTAGTGTCTAAAGAAGGAGTATCAAACTCAAGTGTTTTCAGAGCCAGCAGGCAACATAAATGAGAGAAGTGGACCAGGGCATATATCCAGAGAAAATTCTAATTCAAAAAGATATGTTTACCCCAATATTCACAGCAGCACTATTTACAGTAGCCAAGACATGGAAACAACCTAAATATCCATCAACAGAGGAATGGATAAATAAGATGTCATAGATATATACACAGTGGAGTACTACTCAGCCATAAAAAAGAATGAAATAATGCATTTGCAGTGGATGGACCTAGAGATTATCACACTAAGTGAAGTAAGTCAGACAGAGAAAGACCAATATCACATAATATCACATATATGTGGAATCTAAAATATGACACAAATGAACTTACATCTGAAACAGAAACAGACTCACAGACATAGAGAATAGACTTGTGGTTGCCAAGGGGGAAGAGTGGTGAGGGAAGGATAGATTGGGAGTTTGGGCTGAGCAGATGAAACTATTATGTAGAGAGTGGGTAAACAATAAGGTCCTACTGTATAGCACTATTGATATATTCAATATCCTGTGATAAAACATAATGGAAAAGAATATGAAAAAGAATGTATATCTATGTATAACAATCACTTTGCTGTACAGTAGATATTAACACAACTTTGTAAATCAACTATATTTCCATAAAATAAATTTAAAAAAATGGGAGAAGTGGCTTAGTACAAGGTGACAGGGAGTGGTGTGGACTGTGGCAAACTGAATAGAGCACATCCCACCTAAGACACTGAAGTCTCATACATAAACTCAGAGCAGTGTGGGCTGCTGTTGGGTTTTCAGCTAGGAATTAGATACTACTGAACTTCTCAAGGTGAGGTCCCCACATCCCCGAATGTATGCAGAGTGATGCTGAGGGCATGTAAGACTACATGATACATGATGCACATCTTCCTGGCTGTGTCAACAGTACTAGAAGATTGTGGGTAAAAATTAATGCAGTTTCACTAAGTACTTAAAGTATTTTTATTGTATGACAAAGACAAATGGAGTAGAATGGTAATGTAGCTAACTAACTATTGGCACCAATTATTATGTAACACATTTTAAAAATACATTCTTTTTTTTTAAAAAAAGTATTTATTATTTGGCTGAGTCAGGTCTTAGTTGTGGCATGTGGGATCTTCGTTGCAGCACGCGGGCTTCTCTCTAGTGTGGCGCTTGGTCTGTAGAGCATGTGGACTCTGTAGTTGTGGTGAGAGGGCTCTCTAGCCTCTCCAGCGTGCACGGGCTCAGTAGTTGCGGCACGTGGGCTCAGTAGTTGCAGTGTGCAGGCTTAGTTGCCCCATGGCATGTGGGAATCTTAGTTCCCCAGCCAGGGATCAAACCCGCGTCCCCTGCATTGGAAGGTGGATTCTTAACCACTGGACCACCTGGGAAGTCCCCAAAATACATTCTATCAATTAAAATAATGCAGAGCTAATACTAATTGGACACTCACTACGTGTCAGGCATTTTCTGAGTACTTTGCGTATATTATCTCCTTCAACCCTTGTCACAGCCCATGTGCTTTACCGATATTACCCCTGTTTACAGACGAGGCGATGGAGGTGTGGAACGGGGAAATCACCTGGCCCAGGTGATTGTGGCAGAAATCTAGGACGAGACAGCTGCTGCCGCTGTGCTTAGAATTAACTCTGAGTTTCCTGAAAGCCACGTTTCGTTTCTTTTTTCATGGCACTGGAATCCAAGAGTAATTTAAATAGGGGCCACTAGGTGTCATTACCCAGAGCTCCCTAAAAAAGAGCTGGGGAACCCTGTGACTCCACCTTGAAGAGAACAGAAGAAAACCCACATGAGCACTGGTATTTCTGGTCTTCCTGTTGGAGATGCCGACATGACCTGGTCGCCACAGCATCTGTCTCCCTCCTTACCCCGCTTGGTCCAGCCCAGCTAGCTGGTGCTGTCAGGCCCCCAACTCTGCTTTATAATTGTAGAAAAACCGAAGGGCCTCTGTCATTTCATGAGTTAGTTCCCTCCTTCATCTATTGCCAGCTCCACTGAAGGCAGGGGGGCAGGACTGGCTGAGGGGGGTTTTGGTGGTTGTTGCTGGTGTGTGTGTGTGTGTGTGTGTGTGTGTGTGTGTGTGTGTGTACGAGAGAGAGAGAGAGAGAGAGACAGATAGACAGATAGACAGTGGCAGTCTGAGTTGTGTTTTTTCCAGTTTTGAATACCCTGGGACACGTTCTTGCAAATTGGACTGGTGCTTCCAACTAAGACCCTTTCTAGCCCCGTGCTTGCCCAGGGTAGAAGTGCGAACAACATCTGCTGTTACACAGAGGGCAGGAGTGGGGCTTGTGCACAGGGCACCAGTGAATGAGAGGAGGATCTGGAAAGGGTCCGGGGCCTCCCAGGGCAGTGGGTGGTGGAGGATGTGAGAGGAACGTGCTCATTCGGAGGGAAATAAAGGGGTGCAGCAAGGGGCACTGTGCTTCCTTACAGGGTACCTGACTGCTGCTGATTTAGGACATAGTTATAGAATGTACACGTTCTACTACAAGCGTGTTCAGAGATGTGCCAAGGATGAGCAAATCAGAGGTTTACAAAAATCCTTCCTCCTCGACCCCAGCTTCCTCCAACTGATTTTGAAATCTTCCTTCTCTACTGTAAACTTCTCAAGACTTCTGCATTTATATCTAAATACAGTCAATAGATTGATGAATTACATTTCCATCACTTGAGGCAGGGAAATGAGGAGAGGGTTCTCTAAAACATGACGCTCATACAAAAGTAGAGCAGAGAAGGGGAAAAAAACTGCAGGGAAAAAAAAATGTAACGTTTTTACTGAAATGTGTCTCCTTTCTTTGGGGTCAGAATATAATAGACAGATTCAGGAACTGTTTTGAAAAACGGGGCTAAGTTATGAGAACAGCTGCAGAGCTCTTTTTAAAAAATATGAAAAAAATAAATAAAAAAATAAAAAATACAGATAATAAAGCAAAATAGTATAGCTGAATGTCTTTAAATAATAGGAAAAAATGTCAGTATCGGGCAGAACTTTGTCTTTCATGTGGGCCCCGGAGATGGAAATTCATTTGCACAGAAATGGAAAGCATGCTTTATGTTATGTTCATTGAAAGGTTGTGTTTTAAAAATGTGGAACATAATAATTGGTGCTCTCCAGAAACTTTCCACTTTTATTAATTCAAATCGTGACTTTCTGCTACACACATAAAATGCAAATGCTAATTTATACGCTACAGTCATCAAGACAATATGGTACTGGCACAAAAACAGAAATAGAGATCAATAGAACAGGATAGAAAGCCCAGAGATAAACCCACACACCTATGGTCAACTGATCTATGACAGAGGAGGCAAGGATATACAATAGAGAAAAAAAAGGTCTCTTCAATAAGTGGTGCTGGGAAAACCGGACAGCTACATGTAAAAGAATGAAATTAGAACACTTTCTAACACCATACACAAAAATAAACTCAAAATGGATTAGAGACCTAAATGTAAGATGAGACACTATAAAACTCATAGAGGAAAACATAGGAAGAACACTCTTTGACATAAATCACAGCAAGATCTTTTTTGATCCACCTCCTAGAGTAATGGAAACAAAAACAAAAATAAACAAATGGGACCTAATGAAACTTCAAAGCTTTTGCACAGCAAAGGAAACAAGATGAAAAGACAACCCTCAGCATAGGAGAAAATATTTGCAAACGAATCAATGGACAAAGGATTAATCTCCAAAATATATAAACAGCTCATGCAGCTCAATATTAAAGAAACAAACAACCCAATTCAAAAATGGGCAGACCTAAATAGACATTTCTCCAAAGAAGACATACAGATGGCCAAGAAGCACATGAAAAGCTGCTCAACATCACTAATTATTAGAGAAACGCAAATCAAAACTACAGTGAGGTATCACCTCACACCAGATAGAATGGGCATCATCAGAAAATCTACAAACAACAAGTGCTGGAGAGGATGTGGAGAAACGGGAACCCTCTTGCACTGTTGGTGGGAATATAAATTGATACAGCCACTATGGAGAACAGTATGGTGGTTCCTTAAAAAAGTAAAAATAGGGCTTCCCTGGTGGCGCAGTGGTTGAGAGTCCGCCTGCTGATGCAGAGGACATGGGTTCGTGCCCCAGTCCGGGAAGATCCCACATGCCATGGAGCATCTGAGCCCGTGAGCCATGGCCGCTGAGCCTGCGCGTCCGGAGCCTGTGCTCCGCAACGGGAGAGGCCACAACAGTGAGAGGCCCGTGTACCACACACACACACAAAAAAAGTAAAAATAGAACTACCATATGACCCAGCAATCCCACTACTGGGCATATACTCAGAGAAAACCATAATTCAAAAAGACACATGCACCCCAATGTTCATTTCAGCACTATTTACAATAGCCAGGTCATGGAAGCAACCTAAATGCCCATCGGCAGATGAATGGATAAAGAAGATGTGGTACATATACACAATGGAATATTACTCAGCCATAAAAAGAAACAAAACTGGGTCATTTGTAGAGACGTGGGTGGATCTAGAGACTGTCATACAGAGTGAAGTTAGTCAGGAAGAGAAAAACAAATATCGTATATTAACACATATGTGTGGAACCTAGAAAAATGGTACAGATGAACTGGTTTACAGGGCAGAAACTGAGACACAGATGTAGAGAACAAACGTATGGACACCAAGTGGGAAAAGCCGCGGGGGGTGGGGGTGGGGGTGTGATGAATTGGGAGATTGGGATTGACATGTATACACTGATGTGTGTAAAATGGATGACTAATAAGAACCTGCTGTATAAAAAAATTAAAAAATAAAATTCAAAAATTCAAAAAAAAATAGCCATACCACACATTTGCATCCCACTTTATCATGTGATTACATTTAAATCTTATATCAACCCTGTGTGGTGTAAGGTAGACATTGTTAATTATATCTGATAGGTGATGGATGATCAAATAAAGGCTCAGAGAGGTTAATTAACTTGCCCAAGGCCACAGCTAATTATTGTATATGTTGATCGTGAAGAATCCTTATTAAAATGAATAGATCCCATTAATAAAAATTTTGCTTTGGGGAAACCGCAAAATCTTCTACTGCAGATGTGTATTTAGACCATAGACACTGTGTAACCTTGGCAGTATTTATTGTATGAATGTGCAGAGAAAAACCCAAGAAAATACATCTTTGATTTCTATTAGCTCCATATTATTTAACATTTTAAAAATTATCTTCCTTAAAAAAATCATATTTCTAATTTGTTGAATCAAGAAGTTCCATCATGGTGTTTTGTTTTAGTTTTAGTTTTTTTGGCTGCACTGTGTGGCATGTGGGATCTCAGTTACCAGGAATCGAGCCCGCGCCCCCTGCAGTGGAAGGTCAGATTCTTCACCACGGGGCCTCCAGGGAAGTCCCCATCATGTTTTGTTTGTTTGTTTATTTTTTAAGCAAGGGGAGGAGGGAGGAACCAAAAAAAAAATCTTCACTTTAAACATATTGCTGCATTGCAAGTCAGCCATTTATGAGACTTTGAAACAGTTGTGTTTAGAAAGATTCTTGGTTCCTATAGTGAAGATGCAGGCACATCTGTGACCGCGTCTGAAGCAAGTAAGGGACGATGGTAGCAGTCCTCTTGCAGTGGGGCGTGGCATGTGAAGGCTTTGGTGTGCCACAGACTACCTTGGAGGGCTGGTCGTTGTCAGCATCTTTAGGTCTTTTCCTGGCAGTATGGCAGAAGCCAATTTTCTAAAACTACTGCCGCAGATCTCCCTGGTATCTTTTTTTTTTTTTTTAACATCTTTATTGGAGTATAATTGCTTCACAATGGTGTGCCAGTTTCTGCTCTACAACAAAGTGAATCAGCTACACATACACTTATGTTCCCATATCTCCTCCCTCCTGCGTCTCCCTCCCTCCAACCCTCCCCATCCCACCCCTCCAGGTGGTCACAAAGCACCGAGCTTTTGCATTGTCTTCGACCTGATTTGAAAAGTTCCCACTGACCCTTCATGTTGACTTACCTTCTATTCAGCAGCCCAGCAGAGCCGCGTTCCCCGCACTCCTTCCCTCAGATCTCGGCCTGATATAAACTTTGTCCTCCGAAAGTATTTATACCATTATGACTCATTTTTTTAACTGAGTGGACACTGCCTTACCTGATGGTGGTTTCGTTCAGGAACATACATGTTTCATCTCCCCAACTTGAGTGTAAACTTCAGGAGGGCAGGATTTGCAGCAACCTGGATGGACTTGGAGGGCATTATGTAGGTAAAATGAGTCAGAAAGAGAAAGAGAAATACTGTATGATATCACTTATACGTAGAATCTAAAAAATACCACAAACTAGTGAATATAACATAAAAGAAGCCGACTCCCAGATGTAGAGAACTAGTGATTACCAGTGGGGAGAAGGGGAGGGACAATATAGGGGCTGGGGAGTGGGAGATACAGACTATTGGGTGTATGACAGGCTCAAGGATGTATTGTACAACACGGGGAATAGAGCCAATATTTTGTAATAACTGTAAATGGAAAGTAACCTTTAAAAATTGTATAAAAGTAAAACATTTTTATAAAAAAATAAAAAAACTTCAGGAGGGCAGGAAGTGGGTCTTAGGCCCTAATCTTTTTTTTTTTTTTTTTTGCGGTACGCAGGCCTCTCACTGCTGTGGCCTCTCCCGTTGTGGAGCACAGGCTCCGGATGTGCAGGCTCAGCGACCATGGCTCCGCGGCATGTGGGATCTTCCCGGACCAGGGCATGAACCTTTGTCCCCTGCATCGGCAGGCGGACTCTCAACCACTACGCCACCAGGGAAGCCCAGGCCCTAATCTTTTTTTAAAAAAATATTTATTTATATTTATTTGGCTGTTTCAGGTCTTAGTTGCATACAGGATCCTTGTTGAGGCATGTATGATCTTTCATTACGGTGGGCAGTCTCTTTATTGTGGCGCGCGGGCTTCTCTCTAGCTGTGGTGTGAGGGTTTTCTGTCTCTAGTTGTGGTGTGTGGGCTCTGTAGTTTGCGGCACGCGGGCTCTCTTGTTGAGGCGCACGAGCCCAGTAGTTGTGGCATGCGGGTTTAGCTGCCCTGCGGCATGTGGGATCTTAGTTCCCCGACCAGGGATCGAACCCGTGTCCCCTGCGTTGGAAGGTGGATTCTTTACCACTGGATCAGCAGGGAAGTCCCTCTTAGGCCCTATTCTTGCTCCCCATCCTTCCACCTCCCTTCGGCTCCCAGCCCTGGGCCCGGCCCAGTGTGCTGAGAGGCAGAGGCTGTGGTGATCAAGGCCATGTACTCTGGGCCTGATTTCCTGGGGTTGAATCCTAACTGCAGTTTACTGACTGTGACCTTCGGCAGCTCAGCCTCTTAATCTGTAAAATGGAAATCAGAACGCACCTACTTCATAGGGTTGTTAAGAAGATTTGGTGAAATATGGTGTGCAGAGTGCTTAGAACAGTACCTGGTGTGCAGTAAATTTGAGAGAAGCCTTAGCTGTTGTTATTCTTCAGTAAGTATCTGCAGGCAAGAGACAGGAGCCCTGGGAAGAGGCTGCTGGGGCAGGGAGAGTGGAAGAGCCGGCTGAGGGCCCACACTCCCTGCTGGGCCACAGGCACCAGTTGCCACCTCAGCACAGGCCCCTTCACCAGCTGCAGGCACGTTCTAGCTGCAAGTGGAGAGTCGAGTCGAGTGCTGTTGCTGAGAGAGGATGCTGAGGTAGAGTGGACAGGATGTGGTGCCCATGAGAGTGGATGTGGGGAAGCACGTGGGGAGTTAAGGATGCCATCCAGCTTGGATGGCTAGGTCGACAGTGATGCTGTTGTTTTTCTTCTTCTTTTTTTAAAAAATTTTTATTGGAGTATAGTTGATTTACAATGTTGTGTTAGTTTCAGGTGTACAGCAAAGTGAATCAGTTATACATATACATATATCCACTCTTTTTTGTATTCTTTTCCCATATAGGCCATTATAGAGCGTTGAATAGAGTTCCCTGTGCTATAAGTCCTTATTACTTATCTATTTTATATATAGTAGTATGTATATGTCAATCCCAATCTCCCAGTTTATCCCTCACCCCTCCCTTACCCCCTGGTAACTGTAAGTTTGTTTTCTATATCTGTAACTCTATTTCTGTTTTGTAGATAAGTTCATTTGTACCTTTTTTTAAGATTCCACATATAAGCGATATCATATGATATTTATCTTTCTCTGTCTGACTTATTTCACTCAGTATGACAATCTCTGGGTCCATCCATGTAGCTGCAAATGGCATTATTTTCATTCTTTTTTTATGGCTGAGTAATATTCCAATGTATATATGTGCCACATCTTCTTTAGCCATTCTTCTGTTGATGGACATTTAGGTTGCTCCCATGTCCTGGCTATTGTAAATAGTGCTGCAGTGAACATTGGGGTGCATGTATCTTTTCAGTAATGCTGTTAACTGAGAAAGGGGTCTAAGAGTGGAACAGGTTAGGGACAAATAATGAGTTCAGTTATAGACATGTTGAGTTTCCAGTGTCTGGGATGCTTCCATTTGGAGCCACCCAGTAACAATGGCAACAACAGATAACATGCATTGAAAGAGTATCATGCTCTGGTCATTGTTTGAAGCCCTTCACTGGTACTAATCTACTCAGTCTCACAGCCACCCTTTGAAGGAGGTATTACTTGTTACTCCCATTTTACAGATGAGAAAACTAGGTGCAGAGTGGTAATGTGGGATGACACAGATATTGGAACTTTGAGCTCCCAGATTTAGCCACCACTCTACGCAGACTCT
Source organism: Lipotes vexillifer (assembly GCF_000442215.2). Lineage (NCBI taxonomy): Eukaryota > Metazoa > Chordata > Mammalia > Artiodactyla > Lipotidae > Lipotes > Lipotes vexillifer. Next base: position 344,558 of record NW_006791018.1, on the reverse strand, counting down.
GTATCTGTGGTTTCAGAGGGAGGCGGGTCTGGACATGTGGATGTGATGAAGCCATGGTAGTGATGATACTACTGAAAGGGAGACTGCAGAGTGGGGTGGATGTTGGCTGGAAAAAACCCATTTGCTGGCATAAGGGAACATCACTGTGGAAGATACAGTTTCAACATAAGGTATGACTGGGAGGAAAGGTTAAGTAAGAGGATAATGCTTGCTATGGACTGTGTTTGTGTCCCCCCCGAATTCACATTGAAGTCCTAACCCCCAGTGTGAAGGCATTTGGAGGTGGAGCCTTTAGCAAGTAATTAGGTCATGAGGGTGGAGCCCTCATGGTGGGATTAGTGCCCTAATGAGAAGGGATGTGAGAGAGAAGGTCTCTCCCAGCCGTTTGAGGACACAGCAAGAAGGTGTCTGTGTGCAAGCTGGGAAGAGCATCACCAGAACCCAGCCAGGCTGGCACCCTGATCTGGGACTTCCAGCCTCCAGAACTGTAAAAAGTAAATGCTTGCTATTTAAGCCACCCAGTCTGTTATTTAGTTATAGCAGCCTGGGTGGACTAAGACCATACTCTTTGTAAATCTCCAGGAAAAAGTTACAGGCTTCATGATACAATGATTTGATAAAACACTATGTCATCCATTTCAGGCAACAAGGTTTGTTTAAATTGTTTTTAAATTCCTTAACTTAGTGTTCTTTAGAGGTAAGTAGGTGGTGAGTGTTATTATTGAGGGCACATACGGAGAAATGAATATGGGATAGGATCCTAGCTAGACGCTCCCCCCCAGGCATGTTATGTAACAAAGCACCCACTGGAAGAGGGTTTAGGTTGCAAAATACTAGTTATGTCCTGGAGTTGGTTTAGTTTTCAATTAACTTTTAGGGTGGTATAGCCTGGTACCTAAACAAGATGAAGTGTCTGCTAATGATTTACTTTGTACCATACATGCTGTCTTAACTATACCAAGAAGATTAATGCTCTCAGCTCTGGCTGCACATCAGAATCATAATCACCTGAGAAGCTTTAAGAAAATGCACGCTTATTAGGCCCCATCCCTGCGGGTTTTGGTTCAGTAAATCAGGGAGCGGGTAGAGGAGCAGACTAGTGCTTTTTTTTTTTTTTTTTTTTTTGGCTAATGCATTTTTAAAATAGGTGCACTTTTGACAAGATGATGGAATGACATAGCATTTGTTTGCTTTTTACCCCACAATCTCACTGAAATGATTTCCCCCAAAATTTTAAGAAAAAAAAATCCATAACAGGTACAGGAAGGGGTACAATCATCTGATAAGAAAAAAAAATCCATAACAGGACAGGAAGGGGTACAATCATCTGATAAGAAAATTTGAGGCTTTTCTGGAATATACCAGCAGATGAGATTGGATTTTAAAAGATAACAGAGTAGAAAACTCAAAAGGATCTGACAGGGGGCTTCCCTGGTGGTTCTCTGGTTAAGAATCTGCCTGCTAGTGCAGGGGACACGGGTTCAATCCCTGGTCCAGGAAGATCCCATGTGCTGTGGACCAACTAAGCCCGTGCGCCACAACTACTGAGCCTGTGCTCTAGAGCCCACGAGCCACAACTACTGAGCCCATGTGCCACACTACTGAAGCCCGCATGCCTAGAGCCCATGCTCCAGAGCAAGCGAAGCCACCGCAATGAGAAGCCTATGCTCCGCAACGAAGAGTAGGCCCCGCTCGCTGCAACTAGAGAAAGCCCACGTGCAGCAACGAAGACCCAACGCTATCAAAACAAAAAAAAAAAAGAATAAAGTCTATTAAAAAAAAAAAAGGATCTGACATGACCTGCTGCTTGACGTGAGTGCTGTTCTTTGCCCTGGAGCTGGGAAGAAATGCCACAGTGCCATCTAGGGAGGTCGGGAGGAGGCCTTGGAATGATTGATTATCAGGGTAATTAATTATTGACAATAAAAGACACCCTGTTCGCACCTGCTTCCTCATGCCCAGCAGCTGGTGGCAGCATTTGTCTCCAGGCTAGAGCTGCAAGAACAGTTCTCTAAATAAAATTTGGGCTCTCTTGGGATGAGAGAGAACATTGGCACTGAGGCAACAGAGAGAAGCAGAGGTAACTTTGGACTTTGAGGGGAGTGAGGCTTGCCACGCTTGTCCCACTTTGGTGGAGGGGTTGGTGACTTGCTTATTGTCCTGCTCACACACCCAACAGGAAGCCTGGCTGTGAGCCTGTCTGCTCACTTAACAAGCAGATTCTCACAACTCGGCTAGACAGCACTGGAATTCAGGGGAGAGGCCAGTGGTACAAATCGACCTTCTCAGGTGTGTGCTGAATAAAACAACATTCTGATCCAGATTTGGCATGAGCAACCAGTTATTGGTCCTATCCATTGTTGATTCTCCTAGATGGATTCCTCAGTGCCTCTACTTGCCTGTTTGCAGAGGGGAGATGAAGCAGTGAGAGGAAGGGTAACAAGCACTGGTGGTTTCTGTGCAGCCCCATCACTTTCACGTCTGAGCCTTGTAATAACTCTGTGAGGTATTGGTACTTTCTTTTTTTTGGGGGGTACACGGGCCTCCCACCGCTGCGGCCTCTCCCGTTGTGGAGCACAGGCTCCGGACGTGCAGGCTCAGCGGCCACGGCTCACGGGCCCAGCTGCTCCGCGGCATGTGGGATCCTCCCGGACCGGGGCACGAACCCGCATCCCCTGCATCGGCAGGCGGACGCCCAACCACTGCGCCACCAGGGAAGCCCTGTATTGGTACTTTTATTTCCATTTTACAAATAAGACATTTGAAGGTCAGAGAAGTTAAGAGACATTAAAGTTCATATGGATAATACATGGCAGAGTCAGGATACAAAACTAGGTTTGGGGACATCAGATTACGTTCTCTTTCCACTTACCACATAGGTTCTGACTTAATTTCAATGACTTGAAAAACATTCATTTCTCGAAGACAGAATGGACTTGGGGATTGTTAGGTAGCAATTGTTACCTGTGCCAGTGTAATAGCTGCAAAATATTGAGGAGTATTCGCAAATGATGGCTCCTATGTAAGATGATGGTAGTGAAAAGGACAGTTTAATGTATTAATAAGGGGTTATTTTAGGGGTTTGATTATAGATGGATGGAGTGTGTATTAGTTTCCTGTAGCTGTTGTAACAAATTACCACAAACTTGGTGGCATAAACCAGCAGACTTATTTGCTCATAGTTCTGGAGGGTAGAAGTCCAAAGTCAAGACGTCAGCACAGTCACCTTTCTCTGAATTTCTAGGGGAGATTCCATTCTTTGCTTCTTCCAGCTTCTGGTGGCTGTTGGTATTCCGTGACTTCTTGGCTTGTGACTACATCACTCCAATATCTGCCTCCATCTTCACATCACCTTCTCCTCTGTGTCTCCCTGTCTTCTCCTCGTCTGTCTCTTTTAAGGACACTTGTTATTGGATTTAGGGCCTCCCTGGATAATCCAGGGTGATCTCATATCAACATCCTTAACTTTATTACATTTGCCAAGACCCTTTTTCCAAGTGAGGCATCCACTGGGGGATCCAGGAATTTGGATGTGGACATAGCTTTTGGGGGGCTACCATTCAACCCACTACAGAGTGTAAACATTTTATTTTTCATGGTGAAATTTAAAAATCCCTTCGTCTTATTCCCTATGGTGTATATTTATACAACCATCAACATACCTCGTCTCTAGGGACTAGATCTATGTCATTTTTTCTTTTTTTTTTAGTATTTTAATTTTATGAAGAATAGTTGATTTACAACGTTGTGTTAGTTTCAGGTGTACAGCAAAGTGATTCAGTTATACAGATATATATTCATTCTTTTTTTTTAGATCCTTTCCTCATATTGCTTATCACAGAATATTGAGTAGAGTTCCCTGTGCTATACACTAGGTCCTTGTTGGTTTTATATCTTATATATAGTAGTGTGTGTGTGTTCATCCCAAGCTCCTGATTTATCCCTCCCCACCAAGTTTCCCCTTTGGTAACCATAAGTTTGTTTTGATATCTGTAAGTCTGTTTCTGTATTGTAAATAAGTTCATTTGTATCTTTTTTTAAAAATCAGATTCCACATGTGAGTGATATCATATGATATTTGTCTTTCTCTGTCTGATTTACTTCACTTAATATGATAATCTCTGGGTCCATCCATGTTGCTGCAAATGGCATTATTTTGTTCTTTTTTATGGCTAGTAATATTCCATCATATATATTGCGTTGGCCAAAACATTCTTTTGGGTTTTTCTGTAAGATGTTATGGAAAAGCCCAAACGAACTTTTTGACCATTGCAATATGTACGTCTTTGTCCATTCCTCTGTCGATTGACGTTTAGATTGCTTCCGTGTCCTGGCTATTGTAAACAGTGGTACAATGAACATTGGGGTGCATGTGTCCTTTTGGATTATGGTTTTCTCCAGATACATGCCCAAGCATGGGATTGCTGGGTCATATAGTAGCTCTATTTTAAGTTTTCTAAGGAATCTCCATACCGTTCTCCATAGTGGTTATACCAACATGTCATTTTCTCTTAAATGCTAACAGGTAGCAGCCGCGAGTTTGAAAATCAGAGCTTTTCTCGAGCCTTTCCTATGCTTGCGTGTGATGACATTTCTTATGACTTTGTCTCTCCTTTCTTTTCTTTAGCTTCCTAGGCAAGACATTTGGATTTTCAGTCTTGGAAACTGCTATTCAGAAGAGAGGCAGTCAAGCAAAAGAAAATAAGAAACTGTTCTTTGGTTTCTGTATTCTTTAGTAGTGGAAAGGTTTATTCAGGTCCCAATTGGAAAGAAACATAAAATCCTTGGGAAGGGAGTGGATACTGGGCTATTTATTTTTGAGTCACTCACATTCTTAAGTTTGCAGATGGAAAAAACTGAAAGTCAGAAGGATTATATCAGGTCACTTGGCAAGTTGAAGGCTGACCCAGCATCAACATAAGGAGCTTTGGAGCTCTCTATTCCCATCATCTGATCGTATTACATCTCAGGGGGCTCTTACTCCATTAATCTTGGGTTGTCTGGGCAATAGATGGGGGTCTTGACACTCACAATCACACTGACACACAGGCGAAGTCAAGCCTTGAATTTGTCGAGTTGGAGCCTCATTCAGTAAATGAGTAGAAAACCGAATGGTCTGATTGTACTGTTCAGGCTTTCTCTAAGCTGGCTAGTGGTATGGTGTCTGCAAGCAAATGGATTTTCAAAACTCCCTTCCTAATATCTACCACTGGCAATGCCTTCCTTGAATCCAAGTAAATTGTCGGTAGGATAGCCATGGCTAGAGTCATTGTGTGCCTGGTTGTATGACAAAAACGGCAACAAAACAGAAGACCGCCTTTCCACTTCATATGACCTTGTTCCAACCGTTCACCTAAAAGCAGATTTTCCCTTTGCAGACTTTGAACTGCTTTGAACTTGTTTGCATGTTCAAATGATCTGGTGGAATGAAAGCTATTTGGGGAACTGGAGTAAATGTTTAAATAAACCGGGCCTAGGAAAACCTTGCTTCATCTCGGGAACAACTGAGAGCTCTAACAGGTACTGGTGGGCCATGTTCCAACGTGAGGCCAGCATGCCAGGCAATATTGCCAGGCTCCACAGTCCTCCAGGTGAAAATCAGGCTTTAATGGAGCATCTCTGTTAGGGATACTATGCTTTGAATCATTTTATCTATGAATCTAGTGCCTGATTCTTTTTTCTTTCTTTGCTAATGCTTATTGAATCTAATGTACTAAGCCTTTTTTTTTTTTTTTTTTTTTTTTACCGTAAGCACATGACTGAACTACTATAAGCCACGAATCTTACACTCAGAAAGTTCACATATGAGGTTTCTTCATTTGACCTAATAGCTGCATTGATCTTGTGGTTTATTGTCACGCCTGGGGGAGTTTTCAGGGTACATGTTGATTCGTGTCATCTAAAGGACAAGAACGCTCCTGGTGTGTATCTAAGGGAATAGTCGTGTTGGTAGTTACGTTGGCAGTCATGCTTGCCAACCTTTTGGAGTTACTCAATGGGCCAGTAATAATTTGGAATATGTCTTGTTGAGTACAAACTTCTGAAAAACTTAAAAACCAAAGTTTCTGCAACTTTATCAAATTCCTGTTCTGATCAGCACATGGGTCTCAAGGCTAAGTTTGTTTTTCTATCTTTGCTTGGGCACAAAAATCATTGCAAGAATTTTCAAGGCTAGTAGAAATCAGTGGACTAAAAGGGACCTGGCCTCAGTGATGTATGTGCTAGATGTAGGCTGGGCAGGCAATAACACTTGCTTAAGGAGACCAAGAGGCATCCTGTAGAAAAGAGACTCTTTTCCTGATTGTAGATAGGAAAATTTCAACCTCAGTATGAGGATGTTTGGCACATGAGACTGATTTTGTCTGAATGCATTTCTTTGCATTTATCCATTTCAGCTTTAAAAGTGGTCGCTGGTCTATGCTCCTTTGTTCAGAGAATTGGCTTCTGGAACTAGCCTACTTTTCTAATTACTTGCCTGGCACCTCATGCAATTTGTTTGCCTCCCCTGGCCTACAGATTTCTCACTGCTTTGTTGTTTCACCCTTGTTTTGCCACTTTTACCCTGTGTTCCTTCTGGTCTGCCTCAACTTTCACTGGCTCCTGTGAATATCATCTCTCCTGGGCCCCAGGTTCCTACTTCCTGTCTCTGAAAGTAGGTCTAAGCTTCCTGGGTCAAACAAAAATTGTATCTACAAATTACTTTGTCTCAAAGAGTGTTTCTAGATATAGTGAGTGATCAAAAATGTGTTTCCTAACAAAAGGAAAGTTTATGGGTAAAACCTTGATAGTTAAAAAAGATGTTAAGAAAACTTGGTTCAACATCTCTGACCTTTCGGACGTCCCCCGTGGTCCAGTGGTTAAGACTGCACCCTTCCACTGCAGGGGACATGGGTTTGATCCCTGGCCAGGGAACCAAGATCCCACATGCCGCACAGCATGGCAAAAAAAAAAAAAAAAAAGAAAGAAAAAGGAGAGAGAGAGAGAGATTTGCCAAAGCTTAAATGGAAATAAAGATTACTATTAAAGAAAAAAAAAAGAACAACTGTGACCCTGACCTTACCAAAGATGTTTTCTCGTCCTTTCTTCCCCCATCTACCACAGAAAGGTACCAGAGTGGAGAACCTTGTGAGAGCAGGCCTCAGTTTCAGGCCTGTCAGTGGGTGTGAGGAAAACAATAGTTACTGCATTTGGAAGCCTAGTAAGGTGTCATTTTGACAGTACCGAGAACTGAAGTTTTCTGTTTGCATTGCTTGCAAAACTGTTTGCAATTTAGGAAGTGAAAGCCTCTTTGGTGACGTGGCTTGACCTTGATTTTGGAGGAGTAAAAGTCAGTCAAAGGATATGCTCAGCTTGCATCAACTAGGTACTCATAGCACCACCTTTTTCTAGGGTGACAGAATGAATCCCAGTTACAATAAGGGAAGAAATGGGCCTGAGTTGCATCTTTGATTGACACAGTAACTAGGGTCTGTTGCAGCTTTCCTGGAAACTTAAATATACTCCCCAAGGTGCCCGTTTGCATTTACACCTATCAGGAACTGTCATAATGACATGTGAAACAGTCATGCTGTTTACAGAAAGAGCTAGCACTTTGTGTTGGTAAGTAAAACCCTCCAGAGTAAGGATCTACTTAGTGGTTCCTGCCAGTGGTTATTATATGTCTTTCCATAGTTATGTACTTGACAACCTCCCAAAGCCATAGTTGCCTTTACATTTTGTTCTTAATTACTTGAAAGATAAACTAATAATGCAGGGAATGAATGCACACTGTTATTAATTAAGATCCCCAGGAAATGGGACAAACGGAACAGAAAAGTGCTTCTTAAAAATAGTTAAGTGGAGCTTGCCACACTGCGTAGAGAGTCTTATACCCACATAGAGCTATGGCTGGCACTTTTGGGGCCTCATGCCACATCTCGCTGGCCCACCTCAGATTTCAGCTGCAGCTGTGGTGGACAGTTCCCGTGCTTGAAACTGGCTTACCTTCTCTTTATTTACCTCAGGGTTTCCCCCTGGAACCTGTGGAGTTTACTCAATCCTTGCTAAAGCCTCTTCCCAAATGCAGGGGAGTTAATGCCTTCTCAGCCACTGGGTCAGGAGAGTTGATGATCACATGCCCTAACCTGTCGTCCTTCAGAGGGACAATTTTAAGGAAATTTTACTTAGTTGCTCAGAAGTCCTCAGTGGGATTGAGACCTGAAAAGTCAAATCAGTAATGCATCCTTCATTGGCTTTTCCTTTTTCCCTAATATACTCTCCTGTCTCCCTCATTCCT
>NW_006791018.1:316603-335972 GCF_000442215.2 Lipotes vexillifer | reverse complement strand
CTCCCTGAGACCACCTCCTAAAGTCCTTTATCTTAGGTTCTGCTTTGGGGGACTCCAAAGAGGAGAATGGATACATGTGTATGATGGCTGAGTTGCTTTGCTGTGCACCTGAAACTATCGCAACATTGTTAATTAGCTATACTCCAATATAAAATAAAAAGTTTTTTTAAAAAGGATTAAAAAATAAATAAAATAAAATAAAATTCCATTTCCTAAAAAAAAAAAAAAAAGACATCTGCCGTCACGGATGAAAAAATCATTAGAAGCAGCTTTTTCAGCATTTCCTCTTAACTCTCTGTAGTTAAAGATAATACTTCCAGATTAAAAAAAATTTTTTTTGGAAGCCAGAAAAATGGAAAGATGAAGAAAAGGGTTATTTGTTTCTTATGGTCATGTCAACAAGACTCTCAGAAGCTGTGCATTCAGATGGTTATGGCTTCAGAAAGTTAGAAGCATATTCTTCACACACTATTTTCAATTATTGGCATGTCATTTGGCACATTTTCAGAGTTTGGCACCAAATGGTTACTTTCAATTCAGAACCACATAGGTAGAATTGTAAGGGTGAAATGAGGAAAAGTCATCTGGTCAACCTCACAGCCTTCAGACAGGACAAGAAATAAACCCATTTGTCTTGTTAGGGAGCAACATGAAAAGATATGGAATATCTTTTAAGTGTTACGTGAACTTAACAGCTATGAAGACCAGCTCCTGGGAAGACAGTTCCCCAGGCTGGGTTCCATCCAATATGGAATTTTTGTCTTAAGTATTACTGATTAAGAGCTAACATGGGTCTCCAAAATGGAACTTCTATGCTCAGAGACCTAAGGCTAATCTAGAGCCAAACTCTGAGTTAGCTAGAAGGTGATGAAGCTGCTCAACTCCATTGTTTAGGGCAACACGCAACCCATCTTTCTAAAGAGATTCAGTAAATGCTGTTTTGATGGGAGCATGTTAGAGATAATCTGAGTTTCATCATAGCAGGCTTCTGTCAGAGATTTTCTGATGTACCCAAAGGTCTAAAGATAAGTAGGACTTAGACATGCAGTTTTTGGAAGAACTTTAGTATAATTTGTATTCCATATATGATTCATTGCAAATTAATTCCCCCAGATTATGTCATTTTCTACTGCCACACAATTCACCACTCCCAATTGGAAAACCATATTCCAAAATGACATTTTGAACAACTATTAGCAAGATTGTAAATGGACTTATTTTATTAAACTAATTTTTGAAAATTCTCCTCACATTTCTTCTTATTTATCTGCACATGGTAATCTCTTTCTGATACAGTTGACTGACTAATTCCTTGTTCTCCTTGCTTACTCAGTTGAAATTGTGGCTTCATCGGGATCAGTGTTGTGACCCTGGTGTGTTAGGTATAATCAGAGAGTAAAAAGGAATGGAATGTGTTTCATGGAAACTTCTTTACCAATGATGGGGTTAATCCCAGAATTTTTTTTTTTTTTTAACATCTTTATTGGGGTATAATTGCTTTACAATGGTGTGTTAGTTTCTGCTTTATAACAGAGTGAATCAGTTATACATATACATATGTTCCCATATCTCTTCCCTCTTTGTCTCCCTCCCTCCCACCCTCCCTATCCCACCCCTCCAGACAGCCACAAAGAACCGAGCCGGTTTCCCTGTGCCATGCGGCTGCTTCCCACTGGCTATCTACCTTACGTTTGTTAGTATATATATGTCCATGTCTCTCTCTCGCCCTATCACACCTCACCCTTCCCCCTCCCCATATCCTCAAGTCTGTTCTCCAGTAGGTCTGTGTCTTTATTCCTGTTTTACCCCTAGGTTCTTCATAACATTTTTTTTTCTTAAATTCCATATATATGTGTTAGCATCCGGTATTTGTCCTTCTCTTTCTGACTTACTTCACTCTGTATGACAGACTCTAGATCTATCCACCTCATTACAAATAGCTCAATTTCGTTTCTTAAAACTCTTTAAAACTCTTTCACGTATTAAAAAAAATTGAGGAGCACATTTTCTGTGTAACAGTCACTGCAGTGGCTGTTAAGAAATCAACCTGACACGAATCAGGGTTCTTGACCTTCCTTAATCAATAGAAATTGATAAGAGGCCAGACAAGAAATTCAGGCAAGACTTTATTGGGGCCCCTGCTGCAGCAGGGGGGAAAAAAAGCAAGTAACAGGTTCGCTTGCTTGCTCACCGAGGGGGTGGTGAGCTGTTTCCTTATGTGGGGTGAGGGTAGGGGCGGGTCCAAGGGTCAGGCTGGAGGGGTGGCTTAGGTGATTTGCCCACCCCTTTGGTGGTGTTCAGTGCAGGAGGCATGCGCAGTACCCTGCTTTTGCTTCTGACACCCTGTTTTTGCTCCCAGCAAAGTGGCAGTTGGTTTTTTTATTGGTCTTTTTGGTATCTTGTTGTCCATAATTTGCCCCAACTGTGCATGCACGCAGTTATTTTTAGTCCCTTATAGTTTCTTTGTATTTTGTTGCTCACAAAATAGTCCCTTATAGTTTTTAGTCCCTTATAGTTTTAGTCCCTTATAGTTTTTAGTCCCTTATAGTTTCTTTGTATTTTGTTGCTCACAAAATATGAGATGTTTGTCCAAATGCAAACTCTGTAGCAAAGGGCCCCAGGCCCCAGGTCCCAGCCTGTCTCAAACCCTGTAACAAGGTCCAGACCCTGTTCCTCCCGGAGCTTCCATTCTCACCTGAGTGCAGAGGGCACACTGTGGTCAGTGCTGTGACGTGGTGGGATCTGGACCTGGGAGACACTGCAACAGGGACAGGTAATCTCTGACCAGAGATGGGTGTGTCTTTGGCAAGGCTTCCAAGGCTTCCTAGGCTGACTTTTGAATGACTAATAGAGAAAGTAAGGTAAAGAATGTGATAGCGAAACCTTTTTTGAGGAAGAGGGTTCAATGTGGTCAGAAACACAGGATAGTGAGTGCAAGTCCTTCAGGACCTACACTGTGGTATGGCTGGAACATAGATGAGGAAGTCGTGTGAGAGACGAGGCTGGTCACATCAGGAAGTGGCTGTACTTTATCTAAAAAAGAATTTGAATTTTATCCCAAAGAAAGGAAGGTGCCATTGATGTCATTTAAGCAGAGAGTCTTAAGATTTGCAGAATATTTTGGTATTACAATGGAATGATATGTGGGACTTGTGAGATGGGCACAGGTAGAGGCAGAAATACCAATAAGGAGGCTATCACAATAATTCAGGGAAAAATGAGGAGAGCCTAGACTCCTAGGGATTGAGAGAAGAGGAAAAGTTCAAAAGGTATTAGGAAATTAATACATTGTAAATGTATTAATGTATTAATACATTAAATTAAATGTTATTAAATGTTATTTAATAAAATAACATTTTTTTTAAAAAGTGTTGGGGTAAACAATAACAGCATGGGGTTCAGTGGAGAGATGGGAAGAAAGCATCAAGGATGGTCACCAAATTTCCAAATCAGACAACGGGGTGCAAGGGCCATTCTGTGTTATGGTACAGGTACTTGGTTTCATAGAAGATGGAGATGAGTTTGTTATTGGATATGTTGAGTGTAACATGTGTGGCCTGTGGGACATTGGGGTTGAGATATCTGGTAGGCAGTTGCATGGGTAGTTCTGGAACTCCAGACCTAAATTTGAACTGAACATATTTATTCATAAATTATCAGAAGACAGGAGGTGGTTGAAGCCGAGGGACACCTAGAAATGGAATTCTGGAAAATTGGAGAGGTGGCTAGAGAGTTTCCTTGGCTTCTGTGGCAGGAACCAAGGAACAGGAGAGTTTCCAACAGAAGAAAGGTCAACAGTGTCAGAGGTCATGGAAGATGAGGTTCTATTACATATAGCAACAAAAAGGTCTTTGGCAATTTTGACGAGAACAGTTTGAGTCCGGGATGAGGATAAAGGTCAGATTATGAAGACTGAACAGTGTAGAAGTGAAGGCTGAGGGTGTGGATATACTCTCTGGAGGTTGGCTATGAGACATAGATAGAAATAGGTTGATAACGGGGAGAGACAAGGCCAGGGAAGGGTTGTTCTTGAAAGTGAAGGGGACTTCAGCATGTGTATGTTTAAAGGGTAACAACAGAGAGGAATGGGTTGAAGTTATAGTCAAGAGAGCAGATGGAATCAGGTTCATATTGAGGTCACAGAAATTTGGATTTTGAGGACAGGTGACGAGATTAACCTTAGAAGGAGGAGGAATACCTCTTCCATTGAAATGGAATGGAATGGAAGGAGGTCTGATTTGTGGGATGGAACAGGAAATTCAGGGAATGTTGATTTGTTTGCCTCCTGGGGAGTAGGGGAGTGAGATCATCTCTTCATGGTAAAAGAAGGATGAGGTAGGAATTTCAGATGGATGCAGATTTGTGTGGAGTAAGGAGAAAACTGATGATACATACAGGAGTGCTGGGCAGTTGTTATGGGCTGAATGTCTGTGTTCCCCCTCCAAGTTCATATGTTGAAGCCCTAATTCCCAGTGTGATGGTATTTTGAGGTGAGGCCTTTGGAGGTAATTAGGTTTAGATGAGACCGTGAGGGTGCAGCCCGCCACTTGAGGATGTAGCAAGAAAGCAGCTGTATGTGGACCCAGAGGAGGGCTGTCACCAGACACCAAATTTGTTGGCACCCTGATCTTGGACTTCCCAGCCTCCAGAACTATGAGAAATAAATATTCGTTGTTTAAGCTACCCAGTGTATGGTATTTTTGCTATAGCTGCCTGAGCTGACTAAAACAGTAGCATTAAGAGACCAGTGGAGGTCATCAGGCTGCATCTGCATAATTCTGATCTTTTTAAGAAATCAGACTCTTTACCCACGTTGGTGTAGGGTAGAGGTTTTTAGATTCCACTAGGATGTTCCTAAGTGAACATAGGAAAGGTTGATGTATTAGATAAAATTGGAGGTGTTTAGGGTCAGGGGAGCTCAGCCGAAATGTGAGTAATTGAGAGACACATTTAGAGGAATGAATAGAGGAAATCATGTCCTTGGGTGGGGAGCCTGGTTTGTCTATCCCTTTGCTATTGCTGTCCACTTTGACTTCTTAGAAAAAAATAATTTACAGCCAATCACTGTAACAACTTCCCATTAAGATTTTACTTTACTTTGATTTCTAGATTATTATTATTATTATTATTATTAATTTTTTTTTTTTGCGGTACGCGGGCCTCTCACTGCTGTGGCCTCTCCCGTTGCGGAGCACAGGCTCCGGACGCGCAGGCCCAGCGGCCATGGCTCACGGGCCCAGCTGCTCCGCGGCATGTGGGATCCTCCCGGACCGGGGCTCGAACCCGTGTCCCCTGCATCGGCAGGCGGACTCCCAACCACTGCGCCACCAAGGGAAGCCCTGATTTCTAGATTATTTTAACAGGGTGTCTTAACCTCAAATTTAAGATTTTTTAAAAATTGTATTTCATTTGATAATTAAAAGGGAATATAAAAGTTATTTCATGGAATAAAATTTTCAAAAGGAAGGGTACAATCTTTAATGTAAAGACATTTTTCACCCAGCTCTATGCACCAGAAAATGATGCATACTGACTGAAATATTGTCAGTGGAAATGGAAATGTACAAAAAAGACATGCAAATTGGTGGATCTCATGAAACTGTGATTTATTCTTCTTGTGCATAGGTACTATAAGTTATCTGAGTTAACAGAACTTGTAATGATACTAAATTTAGAAAAGTAAAAAATAAATGAAGGGGAGGGAAAGTGCTGGTGTGGTGATTTACAGTGACATACAGCTAAATGTGAAGGTGTGACCTTGTGATTACACTTATATATATGTGTCCTGGTTTGCTAATTCCAGTCACCAAGTTTGGTGCACTTGTTAATGCTTTTTTTCTTTTACTTAGTTCAAAACATCAACAAAGTCCCTTTCTTGTGGATGCATCATCACAGCTTTTTATGCCCCGTGGCCTCTAAGCTTTTCTGTCCTGAGGCTTTTTTGAGGATGCTGTCCATGGCAGAAACAATCCAAAGGCTGGCAAAGTGGCCCCTGGAGAGAGATGAACAGAATGAAACAGAGTGTTCACTTTGCTTCTCTGAACTCAACTGTGCCCAGAGATGAAAGCACCCCCCTGAGCTGTAGTAGTAAACCATAAAGAATATTCATGGCCATATAAAGATTTAATTTTTGAAGTTGAAATAGCCTATTCATCATTGTCAGTTAATTTGTACCAAGAGCCCAAGGTGGTTGGCATGGTAATACTGATACTTTGGGGACTTCATCTGCAGAACAGATAAAATAATTCATTTGGACTCACATTTTTCCTAATTTTGAAAATCTGTCCCTTACTTTTCTTATTGGAAAATTGTAGTGACTTTTCCACTTATGGATTTGTCAAGAACATGAGTTTACTCCTCCAATCTGACCCAACAGTGTAAGTACTGGTTCTCAGCGCTTAACTTGGTCCTCTCTTGCCATCTCTTCCTTCCAGAATGGTTTCTCTCTGGTGGTAGGGGATGACCACTTTTAGCATCTGAGAGGGAAGGAAACAATCTCTGAAACAATTCTTGCAGAGATTCTTGTGCTGTTCAATTTGTGAACCCCCAGTAGGGGTTCAGGCTCCAAACAATGCTAGGAGAGTCTGATTGGGCCTAGGCTGTTCTAATACTAGTATTTTCCAGCCAAATGGGGTTTACCAGAGTTGATATGGAGGAAACTTTCCCTTCTAACATCAGAACTTCTTTTTCCCCCCATATTTCTCCCCATTATTGTGTTAGCTAGCCTAGCTCTGTGAGATGAGGGCACTTCCTAAGCCCAGGTTATATCAAGGTGACAAGTTCACTAGGCCATGTGACACCAGTATCAATAGGCATAGACTGTTCAAGTATGATGCTTAATTGTGTGAAAGGGAGTAATTGGTTGTTTAGAGATTGGAGTGGGATTGTGGGTGTGTCCAAGGGTCAGCTGGATTTCATATTTTGGTAAACATCAGCATAAATCAGTAAATAATATCAACACTTATCCCTGGCCCATAGAATACAGGCAGAGGCTGTCCTTGAGTTGAAGAAGGTGCCATTTTGGAAATTCACACCAGATGTTTATCCTATCTGCTGTGTAAATACTTCTGCCAAGTACTGGGTATATGAACAAATGGTACATCAGTATTTAGATTACTTTCTTTTCATGTGAAACAAGGTCATTCTTAGAAATGAGACAGAGAGGTATGGGCAATGTTATGTCACTCGGTAAAAGTAGATCTCACAGGGTCCTAAGTTGCCTTATGGATGTAAGGTAAAAGCACCATAGAATAAAATGATAGTTTAGAGCATGATGCTCTTCATCTTATGCCTAAAGAACGCATGCAGTAGCTGATTCACCTGACAGGTGAGACATTTAACTGTTTCAGTCTTAACTCAGTGATCTTCTTATTCAGTTGCCTACTAAAATGGCAGTGAAATTTTTAGAAAATATAGATGATAGAACCTCTACTGAGTTTGAGTCTCTAGAGTGTAAATGGATTGTCAAAAAGCTCCACAGGTGATTCTGGTCCTCTGCTGTTGCTGAGAGCCATTGCCACAGATACTATTTTCATAAGACTTTCCAAAAAGAGACTGGAGACAAGAACATCACAGTCTCTTTTATTTGAATGTGGAAATTCCTTATTCAGAGACAGTAAATTTGCCATGCTTATGAAGAAGTGCAGTATTATATATATCTCACATGTATATGTTTATTAGCAAAAAAATGCAATTTAAAACAACAGTGAAATGCCACTTTTCCTGTATCAAATTAACAGATAAAAAAAATTAGGGGCTTCCCTGGTGGCGCAGTGGTTGAGAGTCTGCCTGCCTATGCAGGGGACACGGGTTTGTGCCCCGGTCCGGGAAAATCCTACGTGCCGCCGGAGCGGCTGGGCCCGTGAGCCGTGGCCACTGGGCCTGCGCGTCTGAAGCCTGTGCTCCGCAACGGAGAGGCCACAACAGTGAGAGGCCCGCGCACCGCAAAAAAAAAAAAAAATTAGAATGTTGGGTCTCCCATTGCCCCACTGCTGATGAGGGCTAAGACCTAGGACTTCGTATCAAACTAGTAAGTATGTAAATTGGTAGACTGTTTCTCTATAGCATTTGGCAATGTGAGGCTTAAAATGTTCATACACTTTGACCCAAGAATATCTGGAATCTAGCCAAAGAAAATAATCTGAATTACAGACTAATATGATATAAGAGCAAAACAGTGGGAACTGCCTAGTATATTCATATGACGCAATATTATATAATTGTAATAGGTTATGTTTATGAGAAGTTTTTAGTAATGTGAGAAAATGCTTGTGCTGTTATAGTTAAGAGAACACAAAAGTTTACATATAGCGTGTTCTAAATGCAAAATAAAAGGCATGTAGAGAATGATACCAAAGTATTAATAGTAATCATGTTTCAGTAGTAAGACTCCATATTTTTATTCTTGTCTTTGTATTTTTCTGAATTTTGCAAGTTTTCTACAATACCACTTTTTAAAAAAATTTTTAATAGATCTTTATTGGAGTATAATTGCTTCACAATACTGTGTTAGCTGATGTTGCACAACAAAGCAAATCAGCCATATGCATACACATGTCCCCATATCCCCTCCCTCTTGAGCCTCCCTCCCATCCTCCCTATCCCACCCCTCTAGGTCATTGCAAAGCACCGAGCCGATCTTCCTGTGCTATGCTGCTGCTTTCCACCAGCCAACTATTTTACATTCGGTAGTGTATATATGTTGATGCTACTCTCACTTCGCCCAAGCTTCATCTTCCCACCCCATGTCCTCAAGTCCATTTTCTATGTCTATGCCTTTGTTCCTGCCCTGAAACTAGGTTCATCAGTACCATTTTTTTTTTTTAGATTCCATATATATGTGTTAGCATATGGTATTTGTTTTTCTCTTTCTGACTTACTTCACTCTGTATGACAGCCTCTAGGTCCATCCACCTCACTACAAATAACTCAATTTCCTTTCTTTTTATGACTGAGTAATATTCCATTGTATATATGTCCCACATCTTCTTTATCCATTTATCTGTCAATGTGTATTTAAGTTGGTTCCATGTCCTGGCTATTGTAAATAGTGCTGCAGTGAACATTGGGGTGCATGTGTCTTTTTGAATTATGGTTTTCTCAGGGTGTATACCCAGTAGTGGGATTGCTGGGTCATATGGTAGTTCTATTTTTAGTTTTTTAAGGAACCTCCATACTGTTCTCCATAGTGGCTGTATCAACTTATATTCCCACCAACAGTGCAGGAGGGTTCCCTTTTCACCACACCCTTTCCAGCATTTATTGTTTCTAGATTTTTTGATAACGGCCATTCTGACTGGCATAAGTTGATACCTCATTGTAGTTTTGATCTGCATTTGTCTAATAATTAGTCATGTTGAGCATCTTTTCATGTGCCTCTTGGCCATCTGTATGTCTTCCTTGGTGAAATGTGTATTTAGGTCTTCTGCCCATTTTTTAACTGGATTGTTTGTTTTTTTTTGATATTGAGCTCCATGACCTGTTTGCATATTTTGGAGATTAATCCTTTGTCTGTTGTTTCATTTGCAAATATTTTCTCCCATTCTGAGGGTTGTCTTTTTGTCTCATTTATGGTTTCCTTTGCTGTGCAAAAGCTTTTAAGTTTAATTAAGTCCCATTAAAAACAAAAATTTGGGGAAGAATTGGCAGTGGAAGGTCTCATAAGACAGAGAGTTGATTTGCAAAGGGATGATTTGTGGAAAATTTCAGTAGACTACAAAAATGCTTAAGTTGGTTTCAAGCATAAGAAACAGCAGGAATCTGGATCATAAGCACATATTTTGGGGAAACTGTAATGAGTGGATGAAACAAGGATAAAGTGAGAAAGATATTGTAAAGTAGAGACGGCAGTAGACAAGTAGTTGGAGGACAAATACAATGAAAAATATATTTTATTCTCTTATTTTATGGTTTTAGAGTTGTGTGTGGTTAGGACACTTTCCCATGATTTCTAACCCTTCAGCTCTCTCTGATTATTTTATATTCATTAAGTTTATGGTTAAATGAAGTAAACACAACCAACAAGAGCTAAAAGTGAGAGGAAATGAATGACTCTACTGGCTATGAAGTTAGCTTGCTCATCCCCTCTCTTACTGGACCTTTTATTCTTCTCCCCCAAGTTTTAGTGATTGATTTGCTTGATTGAAGATAGGATGATGATATCCGAAGCTGTTATTTTGGTTCACATCTTACTGGTCTCGTCGGTTTCTTTTTCAAAAGTGAGCCTTTATTAGTTGAGGCCCACAGGCCATCTTCCTGACATTGTCTTTTAGTTCAGTTCTTTCTTGGAAAGCTTTAAAGGTACCTGGCAGGGAAAAATCTCTTAATTTCTTCATTAAGTTGGATAAATCTGAACATTTACTCATAACATTCTTTTCCTAATGCTGGCAGATAGTACTTTGAGATCCATAACAATGTGTTTGTGAGCCGCCCCCCTTATTTTCTGGAATGAACTATTACTGTCTGTTAGTATCTCTTTCATGGCATGTAAACATATCCAAATTATGTTACAAAGGCTGTTCCATGTTCATGTGATCCATAGGTTTAAATGGTTAAAGAGCCCAAGAAACCTCTGGAACATGAAGATTTGACATTATTTGAAGATTAACAAGTTACTCATTTATTATCTTGTAGTGTTTTATATTTATTTAATTTGATGGTTGAAAGAGTAACTTAGAGGGGCTATGAGAAATAATTCGTTTTAAACTACTGTTTTTGAAAATTGTGATATTATTGCCTTTCCCATTTAAAAGAAAATAGGACTTCCGTTTCAGGGAGGGGCCGCGCAGGCTCGCCAGGGTTTTCCCCATAAGAGGCTCCTTGGAGCCGTGATTTCTCGAGAAGCCCCAGCCCTGATCCGGCAGCAGGTCTAAATGATGCCTGTCGGTTGTCAGTTTGCGCTGCAGCCTCAGAATGATTTTCGGCGTGTTGGCGGCCTCCACCGTGGAGGCTCTGCCGGTGTTTGGAGCCTGAACCTGGCTCCACAGGCCTGGAGGGCCCCGCTGCCCGAGGACCGCTAACCAGCCGAGTGGATGAAAGGCTCTTGCTGCTCCAGCCAGGAGTCAGGACTCTGCCTCTGAGGTGGGAGAGCCAACTTCAGAACACTCGTCAAGAAGAGACCTCCCAGCCCCACATAATATCAAACGGCGAAAATCTCCCAGAGATCTCCATCTCAACACCAGCACCCAGCTTCGCTCAACGACCAGCAAGCTACAGTGCTGGACAACCTATGCCAACCATATAGCAAAACAGGAACACAACCCCACCCACTAGCAGAGAGGCTGCCTAAAATCATAATAAGTCCACAGACACCCCAAAACACACCACCAGACGTGGACCTGCCCACTAGAGAGACAAGATCTAGCCTCATACACCACAACACAGCCACTAGTCCCCTCCACCAGGAAGCCTACACAACGCACTGAACCAACCTTAGCCACTGGAGACAGACATCAAAAACAACGGGAGCTACGAACTTGCAGCCTGCAAAAAGGTGAACCCAATCACAGTAAGATAAGCAAAATGAGAAGACAGAAAAACACACAGCAGATGAAGGAGCAGGATAAAAACCCACCAGACCTAACAAATGAAGAGGAAATAGGCAGTCTACCTGAAAAAGAGTTCAGAATAATGATAGTAAAGATGATCCAAAATCTTGGAAATAGAATGGACAAAATGCAAGAAGCAGTTAACAAGGACCTAGAAGAAATAAAGATGAAACAGACAATGATGAACAACACAATAAATGAAATGAAAAATACTCTAGATGGGATCAATAGCAGAATAAATGAGGCAGAAGAACGGATAAGTGACCTGGAAGATAAAATAGTGGAAATAACTACTGCAGAGCAGAATAAAGAAAAAAGAATGAAAAGAACTGAGGACAGTCTCAGAGACCTCTGGGACAACATTAAACGCACCAACATTCGAATTATAGGGGTTCCAGAAGAAGAAGAGAAAAAGAAAGGGACTGAGAAAATATTTGAAGAGATTATAGTTGAAAACTTCCCTAATATGGGAAAGGAAATTCACAGCCAGTTTGAATTTAGCTAAGTCCAATGTTTTCTTTCTCTTTTTGGTTCATAATTTCCCAGGGGCCTGCTACCTTCGTGCTTAGCTGAAAATGCAGCATTCTCCAGCAGAGAATGCTCTCTGGTATATTTAAAGCAATTAGGTCCCGGGACTTCCCTGGTGGTGCAGTGGTTCAGAATCCGCCTGCCAATGCAGGGGACACGGGTTCGAGCCCTGGTCCGGGAAGATCCCACATGCCGCAGAGCAGCTAAGCCCGTGCGCCACAGCTACTGAGCCTGAGCTCTAGAGCCTGCGAGCCAGAATTACTGAGCCCATGTGCCCCAACTACTGTAGCCCACGTGCCTAGAGCCCGTGCTCCGCAACAAGAGAAGCCACCACAATGAGAAGCCCGCGCATAGCAACGAAGAGTAGCCGCCGCTCGCCGCAACTAGAGAAAGCCGCGTGCAGCAACGAAGACCCAACGCAGCCAAAAATAAATAAACTAATTTAAAAAAAGAAAAAAAGCAATTAGGGCCCTGAATGAGAAGTTCAGTTATAGACAAAGATAAAAGATCAAATTTTAATTAGCTATGGAAATATTATTTTATTAAAGATAGAGTAATTATAAATTATTATAAAGTTATTTTATAAATTGAAAAGAAAAACAAAACCTTTCATTTTATGGGCTCTGTCTATATTTTGCCTTTACCTCATCATTTCACTTAATTCTCTCAAACACTGAGTTGAACGCTCTTATTCCTGTGTAAGGTATTTGCAATTGTGCTACAAATAGGTGACCAACTAGGGCTGAGGGGTTTCTTGGGATGTGGGACTGGCAGCTAAAAGTGGGCAAGTCCCAGGCAAACTGGGACAAATTGGTCACCCTAGAAACTACCCATCTATTTAGTAGCCTAAAACAGAATGATCATTTCTCACAGTTCTGTGGGCTGAATGGGTGGTGGTTCTGCTGTTTTCACCGGAACTCTCCATATGGCTGCTTGGCTGAGGCTGGATGGGATAAGATGTCTGGGGCCTCACCAGAGATGGCTGGCCCTCTTCCTCCATGGAATCTTTCATCACAGCACGGGGGCCTCAGGGTTCCACAGGGTAAGTGTGGAAGCTGCAGGGCCTCTTGAAACCATGCTCAAAAGTTAAGTATTGCCGCTTCGACCACATAGAGTGATGCAGACTCAGCGCCAGCCCAATTCAAGACATGAGAAAATAGACTTCAACTTTCAAAAAATCTTATTGAAAGATTCATTATTGATGAATTGGGAGATTGGGACTGACGTATATACACTAATATGTATAAAATGAATAAGTAATAAGAATTTGCTGTATAAAAAAATAAATAAAATTCAAAAATTCAAAAAAAAGGTAGAATATATACATTATGTGTAAGGAGTGAAAAAATATCACTAGAGATCTACATCATTAGAAGGATTAAGAGAATATAATAAACAACTTTGCTAAAAAATTTGATTACTTTCTTGAAATGGGCAAATTCCTTGAAGACAAAAACTCCAAAGCTCACTCAAGAAGGAGATTACTTGAATTAGCTCTATGTGTGTTAAATAAATTTAATTAATTAAAAAAAATCTTATTGAAAGATAGTGGACATACAATATTATGTTAGTTTCATGTGTACTACATAGAGATTTGACTTGCATACATTATGAAATGATCACACGAGAAATCTAGTAACCATCTGTCCACATACAAAGTTATGACAGTATTATTGACCATTATTGTGCTATACATTCCATCCTCAGGCTTATTTATTTTATAACTGGAGGTTTATACCTCTTAATCCTCTTCAGCTATTTCACCCACCCTCCCCTCTGGCAGCCATCCATTTATTCTCTGTATCTATGAGTCTGTTTTCATTTTGTTTAGTTTTTTAGATTCTGCATATAAGTGAGATCACATGTGGTATTTGTCTTTGTCTGACTTATTTAGTATAATGCCCTCTAGATTCATCCATGTTATTGCAAATGGTAAGGTTTCTTTTTTATGGCTGAGTAGTATTCCATTGCATTCCACACTTTTGATGGGAGGAGTTGCAGAGAATATGGTCATTTTTAGTCCATCACAATCCCCATCATATACATGAGATTCAGTAAATTTAAGTAACTTTTCCAAGACTACATAGCTCTTAAGTGGCAATTCGAGCCTTTGAACCCAGGTCTGTGTGTTTGAAAAACCCATGAGTTTTTCTGGGTTTGAGTCACCATGCCCTGGTGGGGTATAACTACAACATTCGATAATCCAGAGAGCAAATGGGTATTTTCCTGCAGTGCTGGTGTGGAGTGGTGGAGAACGGAGAAAGAGACATAGAAGCAGTGATCTGTGATGTCTGGATTACTGGCATCACAAGTTTGTCCAGTCTGTTTGGAGAATATATTTGCCTGATACTTGCCTGATTCTGTAAATATGTTCGGGCTCCTGCTGTTCTCCTGCCCCGTACTTGAGTACAAGCTTATTTCTAAAAGTAAATTCTTCAGTGGGACTCAGATATTCTATATTCTTGGCCTTGATGTTTCTCTTTCTCTTATGCATTGTAACATTCTTTTTCTACATAAGCCTTTGGATCATCTACAGTTTGAGAGTTTGAAAGACAGTTGTCCCAAGTCGGTTGTTTTCAAAGAGTGGGGGGTCCCTGAGTCCCTTTCAGGGAGTCCATGAGGTCAAAACTATTTTTATAATGCCAAGGTATTATTTGCTTTTCTCTGCTTTCATTCCATCTAGGGTGTAAAGTGGAGTTTTCCAGAAGCTAAGTAATGTGTGATACTGCAACAGATTTTAGTGGAAGCAGATATGAGAATTCCACTCCTTCCTACTAAGACATTAAAGGGACTTGAAAAAAAAAAACTAATGAAGTCTTCTCTTTTGTTCCTTTTTTTAAAAAAAGTTACTTTTTATTAAAAATGTATTTTTATGTTAGCATATTAAGAGTTTGCTGTGATTTTTAAATTAATACACAAATATTTTTAAAGTTTCTCATTTTGTTTCTCATAGTAATAAAATAAATTTTAACTTACTTTTAATTAAAAATTAATAATAGTCACAGAAGCTCTTTGGAGTCCTCAATTTAAGATAGAGTTCTGAAAGCAAAAAGTTTTCATTATTTTATTAGCTGCCATTTGCAAAGCTTGGGCAATTTGCTCTCTTTTAATCCTCCCAGCAAACCTATCAGGAAGGTACCCCATTAATCTCCTCCCAGAGGCATAAACTAGGGCTCAAAATCATTAGCCACACAGCTTGCATGCTGTGCAGCTAGAATTTGAAGCTAGTTCTATCTGACCCCAAAATCAAACTTGAAGGAATCAGTAACCTCCTTGCATGCAATATACCTGTTGCTTTCCTGGACAGAGAGGTTGAAGCAGAGGTCAAGAAGACTGGATGAATTATTTGAGATGGCTCAGGCAGCTAAAAGCCAAGACCTTCTGCTGTCTGTTCTACTCCTCATAGGGACTTGTCCTTTCAAATGGCAATTCCTTTTGTGAGAAAGGAATGCCTTCAAATTCAAATGATACTATGAACCTGGTGGAGGTCTGTTCCCCTTATAACAGGCATTTCTAATAGCACAGTATGCAGACTTTGCTGAGCACTCAACAAGGAAGAAACGTTTGTCCAGTTATCACATTCTAAACTGCCAAAATACATGTGCATTGCCTTAAGTTTTTCAATTATGTTACAGGTCAGCTTGTGCATTTTATCTGTTCGACTCTCTTTTGTAAAACAATTACAATGGTAAAAACAAAGAAACTATTGAGTACTTAACTATGCGTCGGTCACCGAGAGGAAGACTTGATACCAAGGTCTCTCTGAATCCTCACAAGAATACTCCCAGGCTGGCAGTGGGGTGTCCTACCTGCTTTACAGATAAGGAGATGGGCTTGCCGAGGGGAAGCTACTTGCCTGAGGTCACCCAGCTAGTAAGTAGGCGGTGAGTCAAGTATCAGACCCAGGTCCGGGTGGTTCCCAGGCTAAGATTCTTAACCAGCATGCATTGCAAGATCCTAAAAGGCA
Source organism: Lipotes vexillifer (assembly GCF_000442215.2). Lineage (NCBI taxonomy): Eukaryota > Metazoa > Chordata > Mammalia > Artiodactyla > Lipotidae > Lipotes > Lipotes vexillifer. The sequence goes on along the minus strand of NW_006791018.1, from coordinate 319,931 downwards.
ATGTCAATCTGTCTGTGGAAAGGAGTTCCCCAAAGTAAACTTGAAGTAGCCCAGGTAAATTAGGAAAGGGTCACAATTTTATGGTCAGAGATTTTAAGGAAAAACCAAGTGATGCAACCTCTTCATGTAATAAGAAAACAGATACAATTCTTTAATTTTGTCCTTAGCTTAACCCTTCACTAACATCCAGCAGCTCGGAGTGTACAGAGAAAGGCAGTAAATTCCTCATCTGTATCCCAGTGTGCCAACTGTTTTGGTTTTAATTGTGTCAGGTGTGTCTTCCTTCTGCCTGGAGGTCCTTCCTTAGGTTTGAAAATATCATGATCACATCAACAGTGTGAGAGGTGGTGGGAGAGCTGAGGTTCCACATGTGTCAACAACAGATGTGCACGTCTCCTGGAGCACTGGAAAAAAGAGTAATAGGAGTTCCCTTAGGGCTGTGCTCCACGTGCCCCAGGAGGGGATAAGGACGAAAGCCTCTGTAATTTATATTGACTGCTGAGGTAACCAGGTGCTTTCAGCAAGCATTCCAGTTGCAAATTTGGGTTTTAACAACCTTCCCAACAACCTCTGATTCCTCTTAAAGACAAAGAGGGAAGAGATATGGGAACATATATATATGTATAACTGACTCACTCTGTTATAAAGCAGAAACTAACACACCATTGTAAAGCAATTATACCCCAATAAAGATGTTAAAAAAAAAAAAAAGGAAATAGATTTATAAGGTGTACAAGACAAGAGGGTCATTTCTGAACTCTATCACACAAGGTTCAAAAATACAGTGAGTTGGGGTGCTGTAAGGTACATGGCACCTAAATATTTATTTGGATATTGTTATTTTTAATTTTCAATCTATCTTAAACATTTGAGAAATCACTTTCTGTAATTAAGAAAAACACATTGCCAAACAACTTTGAAAAACCGTGTGTGTGTGTGTGTGTGTGTGTGTGTGTGTGTGTGTGTGACCAGTCTATATGCTTAGTTTGTTTATGCTTTTGGATTTATGAAACTTGCCTACAGATATAATGGATTATCGATAATTTTTCCACATTTTCGTCTATTTTCTATCAATACAAATGTATACTGTTTTTTTTATTATTTGTCCCCAAATTAATACTATTTTCTATGGAGATGATTGTTTTCCTTGAATATTTAATGCAGGAATCACTTCTGAGAATTGGAATTTAGATCAAGTAACTCAGCTTGTTTCCATTTGTGTCTCTCGGGGAAAGGATTTGGACTTAGTGCTCTAACTTGTTTTCCATCCAGTCCTGCAAAGGAAATGACCAGGTTAGGAACTAGGAGAAATTATATTGAAAATCTTCATGAGGAAATCCTTATGGACTTTGCTAAAAAGTGGTGAATATTTTTCTCTTTGTAGTGGTCTACTTCAATTTAAAAACCCTATCGAGTTGAAGATTTTCTCTGAACTCATTTGAGCTTTGAAAAAGCAGTATAAGATTGGCAATTTATCTGTGTTTTTAGCTTACCAACATTTTGGGTTTTTCCTAATTTTGGTTTTAGAAAATAAACAGACTTACTGTGGCTAAACATTACGTAACAGTGTCTGTTTTTAATGGGGATGGAGGGGGTGGGGGTGAGGATTTGCTGTAACCGACCACCATTTTGGTTTTGTTAGCATTTTGTGAAAAAAGAATTAGAAGATATGCCACAACCTAGTGAGAGACCTTTTTCTGAGTCCAGTGCCTACCTTATGGACGTTTTTTTTCTGATTGCCTTCTTCTTGTTCTAATGACCTCCATCTTAGTTACTTTTGCAGCGGGCATTAGTTAATGGAAGCTGCTTTAACAAAGAGATCCCCAGGTAAAGATGTTTCTTTCTCTTTCACCCAGCAGTGTAGGAGAGCAGTCCAGGACAGCAGAGTAGCCCTCTTCACAGGTCATTTACTGACTCAACTTTCTTTAGCCCTAATAACTCTTCATTGTCCACCTTTCTGGTGGAAACTGGCTCATCAGTGCACATCCAAAGGAATGGGGAAGAGAGTGTGTGGGCAATCAGTATCCTTTCAAGGATGTAAGGTGTAAATTGGTTGCATTACTTGCCCTCACACCCTGTGGGCAAGACCAGGGTCACATCTCACTGCAAGGGAGGCTGTGAAATGGAGTTTGTAGTTGGAGAGTCATATGCCTTGCTAAAATTGGGGGTGGAATAGGGTTTATTGCTAAAAGGAAGAAATGGAGAATGGAATCTAGGTCTGTTAGTCATCTCGGCCACATAGAATAATAAAGAAGTCAAAGCTTGGCAGTGTGCACCAAAACCGCCCGCCCTTCCTTCCTTCCTGCTTACTGGGTTGCAGAACCTGAAAACTATCGACCTGAAGCTCAAGACCAGTCCATTGCCTGAGACAATCCTACTCAAGTCTAGCAGCATTTTGTAAAGCTTTAGGTCTACCTGCAGGTGGGACCTAGAATGAGGATTGCTGCTCTAAGCTCCGTATTTTGCAGTTAGTCAGATTTCCCTATTTCCCTCTTGAGAGTCTAGGATGCCTGGTGCCTAAGGCAGCATGAGATATGGTAGAACTTGAAACACGAGGTCCTCTCAGGACTGTGTTCTGTTGTGGCGGTCACCTATATCATCCTAGCTTATTCGCCTTTTCCCAATGTAGTTATTGAACTTCCACTTTCCAGTTATTGTGATAGGCACTGGGTTAGAGAGGGGTATGTTAATTAAGATGAATAAGACATAGTTCCTGCCTCTGAGGGGTACAGAGTCTGGCACTCTTTTCCATAGGGAAATAGGGGTTTCTCCAAAAATATGTTCTAAGGCAACAGTGTTTTGGGAAACACCCTGGGACCCCAATGCTACCATCCACTCATCATTCACCAGTATCCCTTCTGCCCATAGATTCCACTCAAGAAAAGCCTCTGCCGTTGACACAAGTCCAGCTCGCACCTGAGTTCCTACACTCCTTTCCATCTTGTGGTTTGTTTTGTAAATCTATAGCAGCCCTAAAATTGACCTCACAGATTCCTGGCTCATTCCCTTCTCTGTTGATTCCCTCTAAGATCTCAAACATCTACTAGACTAGACTGCATGGATTATGATGGAGGCAAGTGTCATCAGGGCTCAAAATGTGGGTTTTCTTTTCATGTTTGTCATTCACTTTCTGCATCCAGTATTTATTGAGGCTCTTCTATGGAATGAAGCATTTAGGGTACAAAGCTGAGTAAGACATGGTTCTTGCTTGAGTTGTTCATCTTGTAGTAGAAAAAACAGGTCTGCTGGATGAATTATACACTATTATATGGTAGGCCCATTAGTAGAAGTCTAGGAGCATAGAGGGCTATGGGAGTATAGAAAGAGT
>NW_006791018.1:309614-316591 GCF_000442215.2 Lipotes vexillifer | reverse complement strand
AAAGAGTGTGTGATTGTCTGAGGGAACTGGGAAAGGCTCAGTGACATTTACTTCGGACCTTCAAGAAAATGAATTCACTACTTAGAAAAAGTTGAGGGTGAGATGTTCCCAGACAGAGGGAACACAGTGTGCAGAGGTATGAAGGTATGAAAGATCATGGGGTGTTCTCTTCATCACCCACCCCCCCCAAAATTCCATCAATACATTATATAAATTGTTTTTTTTTAAAAAATAAAGGCATTGTTAAAACAACACCTCTATGTCACACCTAGATTATTTAATTTGTAAGAATCTGAATCTGAACAACTCTCTCCTAGTCAGGGCATGAAGACAATTTGTTGAGGACCCTCTAGAGATGTTCGTATTAGGGGTTTTCTTAGCTCTAAAAAATCCACATTTCGTTTTGCGAGCTTTTTTTTGTTGTTGTTAGTTACTGCACTGTTTTGGCAGCCCAAGTGCAGAAGTGGCCAAGAGTTCAAGGCCATTGTGAGTTATTCGCATATTTATTTAAAGCTGTGTGTGTGTAAGGCACTGTGCTCGGCGGTGGGCATATGTGGCGAGAAGCTACCGGATTCCTTTTTCCATGGAACTCACATTCTGGAGACAGATGTTAATTCATCAGCTTCACTACTGAGTGTTCATGGGGGCGTGGTGGTGGGAGGGGTGGGGTGTTAGGCAAAGGGCTCAGCCTAGACGGAGCCCAGTGGTGGGAGCGGGTGTGATGGGGGTGTCCGAGAAGGGAAGGCTGGCTCTAGAGGAGAGAGGGAAGGAGTCAGAGGTGCAAAGTGAGGGCTGTGAGGAGAGAAATGCTGAGGCCATGCTAGAGCGTGTTGAAGGTTTGAGTCTTCACTGTAAGAGCAACGGGAAACCTCAGAAGGTTTCAGATAGGAGCTGACATGATCTGATTTCTGTTTGGAGGAGATACTAGGTACTTAGTAAGAATTCATGGATGTTTACTGGATGACCGAATGGATCTGTAAAAAAGAAACAACAGCAACAACAAAAAACATGTTATCAAATCAAAGAGAAAAACTCCCCCAGGGAGAGAAAAACCTGAATTTCTACCTCAAGGTGGTAACAAAATAGAAAATAACCTTTCATAAATTTTACATTGAAAAAAAGGAAACTGTTTACTCTTTATAGCAAATTCGGAATCACTGGAAAATGGTTTGCCCATGGCCATGTAGTAAGTTGCTGGCCGATTCATTTCTGCCCTGTTCCCTGAGTGAAATTGATCCCTTCCTTCCTCTTTTCCTGCTTCCCCTGCTGAAGCTTTGAAGATAAGGGAATCAAATTCCTCTCCAGCTCTCCTCAGAGCTTCTCCAAATGTGAGAGCTCTGATTGTAGCCATCTCCTTGGTTTGGTTTCTGTCTGAAGGATCTCCATGCGGCTCTCTGGAGGATGCAGTTGCCCATCTTCGATTTCCCAGTTCCCAGGGAAACAAGTGTATCTGTGCTTGCAGAAGAGGGAGAAAATCATCTAGTACACTTGGCCACTTAGAAAAACTTAAAAACAAAGAGCAAAATAATCCCCAAGGTTAAATTGGCAGGCAGAGACCTTGGGCTCGTGTTCTAGTCCATAGAGCCAATGAGAGTTCAAACACTGTTCTTTTGTGTCTTCCCTGACCTCTCAGAGTCCTGCTGCAGAACACATAACCCCACTGGCTTAGAAAGTAGTGCAGAGTGGTCAGCAATTGAAAGTGTAATGATTAAATTAGCATTGATCATATGAGCTAAATGATGTATAGGCAACGGGGAGACCAGCTGGACCAGTCTCCTCAGCCCCTTTTGGCAGAAGCATGGAAAATAAAGTTGTGTAATGTTAATGAAAATTGTGGCTGCGTGGAGTGTTTTTGTCGAGAGATTGGCATTTTTTTTTTAACAGAAATTTCAGAAAGCAAGAGATTTCTGAGTAATACGTCAATCACGGGGAGGGATCTGTCATTTTCTGGCAAGTGAATAGGCCGTGGGAATTTTTTTACCTTACCTACACTCACTCTTTTATGAATTATGAAGTATTATTTTTTCCCGGAGCCATCAAGAGTGGCAGAGAGGAGGAAAAACGAGTCCACAGATTCATTCTTCCTTTGAGTGTCGCTAGGGTTTTTTGTCTCTGCTTTTTTATCCCTGTCTCTATTTCTCTTTCTCACTGGCCTCTTGCCTCCTTGGTGAGAACCAGTCGTAGCATGTGTTACAGGTTTTTTGCAGGGGTGCTTGCTTGGCAGTGGGCTGTGACAGGCTGGGGCAGCCAGGGAGTGGCTGGTGGAGGTGAGGGAAGTCAGAAATCTAGTTTGGGGAGAGGCCAGGCCGTCGGGAAGGTCAGGTGCGCGTGCTGTGCCTATCCCGGGGCACAAGGGAAGGATGCGGCGCTCAGAGGGGTGGCTGAAGGGTTGAGGTGTCGTCAGGCCAAGGAGGCCTGGGAGTCCCTGCCAGCTTCAGCATAAGGAGCAGTCAGCCTAGCCAGATGAAGCAGGTAGGCAGCCGGGAGGAGGTTGGCATGAAGGTAAATAGGGCAGGGGGAGGCAGGATGCTGGTCTCGGCTCTGCTGGCTGAGACCAGGGACCCAGGTGGAGATTGAGAGGACCAGGCCAGCATCAGGGGCAGCAGGGACGAGGAATCCCACCGCAGAGGCAAAGGGCACCAAGTCTTCAGGCCAGAGCCCAGAGATGAGAAGAAGCAAGTGATGCTTGTGCAGCCTCGAGTTTGTACCACACATCGTTCTGAGCACTTTCTTATATCAAGGCTTTTCATCTTACACGATAATCTTGGGGTAATCCTCATTTTACAAAGGAGGAGATGGAGGTACAGAAAGGCAAAGTAGCTCACTGAGTGTCATCCAGCTGGGAAGAGGCACCACAGGGATATGCAGGCAGCCTGGCTCCAGAGTCCCTGCTCTTCACTAGCCTGCTCTGAAGAATCCCTGTGATACCGCTCCTGGGAGTACCATTCACACGAATTGCAGTGCATGGGGGCCCTCGGAGCTGGGCGATGTAGGTGGCCCTGATTCCACACTACTCCCTTTAAAAAAAGACTGATTTTTCACTCTGCCTTATGATGTGCCAGGCACTTTCTGTGTACCTTTTATACATTCACTCATGAAGTCCAGAACTCTTTTTACCTCCATTACAGATGAGGCACAGAGAGACGTAAGGATACACCTGCCTAGGTAGTTATAACGGTCTAAATTCAAACTTGGAGGACTACTAAAAGGGCAGTCAGTTTGTAGAGTTTTGTTTTGTTTTGTTTTGTTTTGACTCTTTTGTCTTCCCTGCCGGTACCACCTGTCTGAAGCACGTCAGGGGGGAAACAGGGGTTACAATATTAACGTGCAAAATGCCATATATGTTTCTAGAGGGAAACAAGTGTATCTGTGCTTGCAGAAGAGGGAGAAAATCATCTAGTACACTTGGCCACTTAGAAAAACTTAAAAACAAAGAGCAAAATAATCCCCAAGGTTAAATTGGCAGGCAGAGACCTTGGGCTTGTGTTCTAGTCCATAGAGCCAATGAGAGTCCAAACACTGTTCTTTTGTCTCTTCCCTGACCTCTCAGAGTCCTGCTGCAGAACACATAACCCCACTGGCTTGGAAAGCTAAATTCTGGAGAAATCTGTGGGGGGAAATTAGATGGCAAAATTTCCTTTTGTTTCCAAATCTGTACCAATTGTCTTGATGACAGCTATGTAAAACTCAGAGCTAATCAGCTGATTCTTGGCTTTTCTCTCCCTATTCCCCTCCCTTTCCAAACAAATGGAAAAGAGAAATGTTTGTCCTTTGTATTCCACCGTCAAATCCATGGGTGTGCCGTACCACAAAGCCCAGCCCAGGTAAGGAAAAGCAACTCCATGTCCCTAAGTTTGAAGCCAACAAAAACTAGCTGAATGTTGCCTTGAGCTGCAGAAGAGAGCTTCCCTGATTTGTTGAGGACCACACCATTCCCTCCACTGAACTGAGCTCAGTTGAGACATTTGTCAAATTGCAAGAATAACTTCTATACGGAGAATCACGTGGAATTTAGAAAATAGAATCACACAAACAATGCCTTTTCATAAGGTCTTTTGACTTTGAACTGTTGATCATGGTGAGAGATGACTTGAAAGGAAACACAGTCAGCAGGTCACCCTCAAAATGGGAAGATGCCTTTGGGGGCTGTGTAGTTTTGGAGGCTACTCAGGGGTGAGAGGTGGGCAGGTTATGGGGAAACACTGATGCAAGGTGACCCAGGAGCTTTTCAGACTGATCCTCATTGTAGCTGGAAATAGAAGTAGACCAGGGGAGGGTTGGTTTCTCTTTCATCCTCTCAATCAATCACTTAACTGGAGAACTCTTCAAACCAAAACCAAGACGGTGTCAATCCCTCACTTGATGTTCGCCTCTTGCTGCAGTGAAATATGACACCCTTGAAATTTGGCCCTCAGAACTTAGACCTGATAGGATATCAAGGCCCTTTCACCAAAAGCTAGGGACTTGAGGTGATCTGAAACAGGCCCAGGAAGCTCCCAGGGACCTCTCGTTACTTCTCAGCCAGCTCTCAGTTCAGAGAATCTTGGGACAGGAATGCTCAGTTCCAAGAGCCTCTTGGAGTTCGAGTTCACTTTTGTGGGAACTTCTCAGAGTTCCTTTGGGGAAGTCCAGACTGAGTCTCTCACTGGCTGCCTCTGGAACTCTGGGATCAGCCTGAGCATTGGGTGACCTGTACGTGCAATGCTTATTCTATGGAGATCCAAACACTAGGGGCAGACTCCCCAATCTATTAATTGATTTTCAGTTGTCAACTTGTGGGTGGGTGACCAAATAGCTTGTGATTAGACAGTTTTTAGAATGAAAGGAGTGGGAAGAATAGGGGTTTTCCCATCAAAGTGACCCCCCCCCTTTTCATTTTACCAAATTCCTCCTGGGAATACACCCACTGCTCCTCATTCCTTATCTTGAAAACCCCCTCAAGAAGGAGCGGGGAAGGAACACTTAAGTATAGAAAATTACGGCTTTGAATACATCAGTTTAACCTTTCTGGGTATTAAAATGAGGGCTGGATTAGGGGACCTCTGGGGTTCTCCCACCTCTAACAATTTGCTCAGCATTTTTCTAACCTGGGGAGCAGGCAGAGCCAGGCTGCCCCTGCTTTACGTCTGTTCTTAGTCCTTGAGGGGTTTGGGTGTAGGGTTGCTGGAAGTAACCACAAGCTACTTTGCTTGATCCAATGCTCCCTCCTGACCGCCGATCCTGAGTTATCTTCCTTACTGCCTACATTTGTATATCACAAAACGAGCCCCTGCTCTTTAAAGACTTTCTTTAGACCCTTACATTGGCTGTTGGGAAATGCAGGAGAGGAATTGAGCCATGTACAGTTTTCCCAGTAGGGGGAAGTTTCTCTCATCTTGTTGGTGAATTATGGAAGTGAATGGCTTCTTCCCACCCCTGCCCCCCAAATTTAGATTCCCGTTTAAAGATATTCAGGACATATCTATACTCTCAGTTGAAACAGTAAAATAAGGAAATGATCTGGAAAATCTAAGGAGAAAAAAGACCCTCTTGCCTTGATTTTCTGTTGATTCTGCCTAAAATATCACAAGGCTATAGTTAGAGAGTTAATTAAAATAACAGAATCTGATACAGGAATTTGAGCTTAGAAATCTTTTGGCCCAGTCCTCTTGCTTGATGGAGGGGAGAGCTGAGGTTAGCCTGGGAAATGACTTGCTCCAGGACACACAGTCGTCAACAGGTTGGGCTGGCACTGGGTCTCTTTCTATGAAATCCTGCCAACTGTACCCATCCTCTTCTGCCATCCTCCTGGTGGCACAGATGACCTCCTGTATGAACCCTACCATTTTCAGGTTCTGAAGACAGGTGAGTCCCTTTGGCATCTTTTATATTTGAAAGGATTGATGCTGTTCCCAAAGTGTGCAGCTGTGATTGGAAGACCTTAGTGGGTCAGTGCAGACCTGGAAGAACTGTGCTCGGCTCAGCAGTTGTAGCTCTCGTGTTGCTCTTTGTGACTCAGATTTGTTCCTTTAAGAGTTAAGCTTTTCAGAGATACTGGCTTTTCAGAGATACGGGCCTCATTTCCTGGGTCCAGGGCCAGACCGTTACTCCTGTGCTGAGTTCCCATGAACTGCAGCCAATGCCTTCCAGCTGATGAAGCAGGGTTGTCATTGGTAAGTGTTTATGTTGCGCTTTAGATTTGCAAAGTCCTTTCTCTGGGTTATTTCTTACCTCAATTTGGCAGGTGAGGAAACTGAAGCCCATAGAAGTGGTGACTGGTCCAGAGTCATCCGACCAATTAGTGGGGAAGCTGGGCTCAGCCTCTGAGTTTCTGGGTCATTGTTTTACCCCTGTGAGTCATGCAGCTTCTCTAGATTATGTTCGTTGCTCCTCACCAACTTCTTTTTTTTCAAAATTTAGCTGGCTTCTTTTACAGTGAGCTATAAAGCTCTTCTGTTTCAAAGCTGCAGTACCTTATTGGTTGACCAGGAAGCTGCAAGTATCTAGGTATGCTCCAGTGTGGGACCTGTCCTAGGTGAAACTGAGCTGTGGTGTCATGGGAACTGGGAAGGCAGTGGGACTTTTCTGACTGGGTTTTTGGAAAAAGATCAATATTGCTTTAGGAATATTAAAGATCTAAGCGCTGGGGAAAAGGGGATTTAAGCTAAAACGTTGGCTGTCGCTTAAAGGCGATTAAAAACAAATCAAGCTAAAAAGATAATGGACAATTTTGCATCTACATAAAGGCTTTTGAGAGTTTTTGGCTTCGTTTTCAAACTTCACTAGTTGGGTCACAGAGGTACCTTCTTGTCAGTGAGGCAGAGAGATTTCGGTGAGAATATTGAAAACTTTCACAGTAGAAATTCTTTTTTTTTTTTTTGCGGTGCGCGGGCCTCTCACTGTTGCGGCCTCTCCCGTTGCGGAGCACAGGCTCCGGACGCGCAGGCCCAGCGGCCATGGCTCAGGGGCCCAGCCGCTCTGCAGCATGTGGGATCCTC
>NW_006791018.1:302061-309511 GCF_000442215.2 Lipotes vexillifer | reverse complement strand
CCGGGGCACGAACCCGTGTCCCCTGCATCGGCAGGCGGACTCCCAACCACTGCGCCACCAGGGAAGCCCCACAGTAGAAATTCTTTTACAATAGAAATTCCCACAAGAAATCTTACCATCTGTTTATTGTTTTTCTTTTATCTTGGTTTTTAAAAAAATTTTAAATGACTTATTGCCTGTTTGACTTCAGTTGCATCTGTTAAGTACACGTGTTGGATAGAGATGAGTATCTGTTCACCTGTCTTTACACAATATTCTCTGAAAAAAAATTTCTCTGTTGCTCCCCATCCCTCTCCAATTGTGCGTTTCATTAAGAAGATGAGCAGTTGTGTTTAGAGTATTCAATCGCCCGCCTTTCCCAACATACCAAGCAGCCTTTTAGATGTTGATAAGTGTTTGCTGCAGAACTATATGATCCAGACGAAACAGGAAGCAGCTGTCTGCTTGGTAGGGTGCTCCGAGCGGCCCTCCACTCACCGAGGGAACACACTTCAGCTGACTGAAGCAGGGGAGCTGAGCCAATCAGAGGCTGCTTTCCTAGCTCAGTTACCAGTCTGTGGTTGAGGAAGGGTTCTGCTTTTTTATGCTCTGTTTGGGAAGGCAGATAAAATGCCAGCTCTGGACCGCCTCTGGGGATAACCTCACCCTGTGCAATGTGAATGAATAGCATCTTGCCTGGTAAATTCACAGCAATCGATAAGGCAGGTGCAATTCTTCCAAACAGGCCTTTTCTGTCTTTACCTCTAGCTGTGGCTTCTGTAGCAGTTTTGTTTTCGCTTTGATAGAGGTGCTCTGGATTATCAGACCTCCATGTATGACAATTTGTACCTGCATGGAATTGAAGACTCGGAGGCTGTAAGTATTTTCACAGATAGCTGATTTCCTCTCCCCTTCCCCCCCCCCCCCCCCACCGCCTTATTTCTTAGGCAACACAGGGAACATGGAGCTGAAAGCCAACATCATTCGGGTGCTTGCTGGCTGCTGTGTAAATGTTCTCTGTATAGTTTAGAGTTAACTGAAATAATTCTTTATTATATAATGTCTTGTCAAGCAAAAAACAAATTAGGGTGATAGCAGAGGGATCTAAGGGTGTAGTCTGCCTGGATTTATACAATACTTGGTCCACGTTTGATCTGACAAGGGATAACTGCTCCTTGCAGACCGGCTTAAACTATGCAGAAAGTGCCTATGTTTTCCAGTAGCAGGGTTCACAGAAAAGGCTCATTCATTATATAATACACATTGTATTGAGCTAGGGTGAAGGAAGTTCCTCAGCTGTAGCTGTATTATGTGCTTTCTGGCCAGACAAACAGTGCAGATCTCCTGCTTCTTTGTTAAGGAAATCAGATGCAAAGGTTGTGGTCATATAACACCCCAGTGCAGAGGCAGGAAGTATGTCCCTGTACTCTACCCTGGAAGCCCGGGGTAGGCTCACTTGTGTTTTGGCTTAGAAAACTGGACTCCCTTCCCTCCACAGGTCAGGCTCATATAATGTATTAAAATCAGGATGAAGGTGGTTTTGAGAAATCCCTAAAATCATACCATCTGAATGCTAGCTTTTGAATCCAGGGTAAAGCTGATGACTGAATCTTTCTTTTACTGTTGCTAGTGGTGGTTCTTGATTTTTTTCATCAATTATATAGAAACCTTGCAAGGTAAAATGATTCGGGATGGGAATGGGACCTGCTGTGCGGAGCCTGAATTTTCTATGAGTGCAATGCCATGCATGTTGCTACATTTGAAACAGGAATGTGTTACATAAGATTCTCTGGCTAAACCACCAAACAAACAGATTATAACAGAAAAAAAACCCCTGTGCTATACGTCAGTGCAGACGTATGTATCAAATGATGTGCTAGCCCTGAAAGATAGAAACCCTCTGTTCTGATGAGGCATCCCATTTTCCTGCCTGTCTGCGTGTGAGCTCTCACTCCAACTCTGTTTCTGCAAAGTCTCTCTGGTGTTGCCCAGCGTGCTCGTAAATTACCAGCCTGTCAGTTTACTGCAAGGGACTGTAGTCGGACACGGCAGTGGCTGAGATAGAGAAGGTCCACGTTGGCAAGTGGGATGGGAGGATGCAAACGGCAAGTAGAGGAGTTGAGTGAACTGCTCCCCCGGCTTGGTTCTTCGGGAGGTCTGATTATTTCTCCTACCCCTTCTCTCCACACTCAGTTATGAAACATGTGATGCCTCATTTGAATTGCAACTTTTCGACCCTTGGGTTTACACTTAAGTGGATTGGACTTATTGCAGAATAAACTGGTGATGTGAGACACCGGCCGCTCTGACCAGAGTCGGCTAGGAATGAATGTATCCAGCACCTTGTTCTCCAGAACTGTGTACATTTCGGATGCAGTGGTTCAGAGGGGAGCCATTATAAGTATAACAACATGTTTTTTCCCCTCCTGGTCCAGCCTCCCAGGACGGCCAAGCTTTTGGGTGGGGTGGCAGGTGCCGAGTGCAGTGATTTGAGTCCGTGGCAGTAGTTGATGGCGGGTAGTGCTAGATACTGCAGTGCTCTGCTCCCAGTGACTCAGTGGCAGCCCGCAGGCTGAGATCCTCAAGGCTGTGCACATCTGCAGAGGCAAGGCAGGTGGGAAACTTGAGGAAGGAAGAAAGGCACCTGGCCCATCCTTAGTTGAGAGAGAGTAGGGGAGGCTTTCTCATGGGTGGGATCGGAAGGGTGTCCCATAAGTCAGAGGGGAAGGCAGAGGTGTTCGGAGGGGTGAACTGTCTCTGAATGCTCATTTGAGTTTATTTGTTTTTATAAGGAAGAATAATGTGATGTGTTACCCAAGATGGTGTGAACAAAGCTTCAAGCCAATGGAGAAGACTAGGCCTAAATAGCTGACCCGGTGAAGTGAAAAATAAAGCCACACCTGGAGAGCCACATCCTCCGCAGTCTTTCTCAATGCCAATGCATTTATGGCTGTAAGTGTGGGGTTTGCCCAGATCGAAGCTAAGCTCTCGGAACAGGTCTGGTGGATAGGTGTGGAGAGGCTTTTCTCAGACGCCCAGCTGCAGTCCGAGAATACACAGTCACTAAAAGCTGAGTACAGCGCTTCCTTTGGGGGGCTGGGGAAGCCACCCACATGTGTCCCACCTCTCTGTGCTGTTGAAAATGTCTTCGTGGGGTGTGCGGGGTTTTACCTGTCATAAGTGATTCTATTCAGTGTGTTCACACAGTCAGCCTGTAATAAGATCATCTCGCCTGGGGACTGATATTTTATTCTGAATAAGAACAAAGTGTTATTGTACACTGTTAGCACTGCACCTCCCCATAGTATGAGAGAGATTTTGGTACTGTGATGTGAGGGCTTTTTATAAGAATCTGGTCCAGAGGTAGACAGTCTACTCCGGGTACCCTAGATATTTGCTCGTAACCTCTGTGTTTCACGTACTGTGTATATACAGGGAGAGGGGAAGAGGGGCCATGCTGCGATACACTCAAGTCTGGGCATTTTAGACTCGAGTCCTTTGGAGCCTTTTTGGACAAGTCCGTTAGCTTCTGCTCTGGTTTCTAGGAGGGTAGTTAAGTGTCAGCATCATTTAGATTTGCAAGGAAGTACAAAAGACCTTTTGGTGTCCCACAGCAAGGCCCCGCACAGGAGTGGGAGGTTTCACACAGAATGTCACATTCACTCCTTTTGTTGCCTTGACATGGATAATGGAGTGTGTGCTCCTAAGTGGGTCCACACCCAGCCCAGGTCAGTTACTTCCATCATGCACAGACTGTGACTATGTTGTCTTCTGTGGGAGGGTTGCCCCATTCCACCTTCTCCGCCCCCACTGGGTCTTCAGGCAGCTCTTGATGGCCAAGATACTTTTCACTGGCTGAGCCCCCAATGTATACTATCTGTTTTTTATCTGATGCACAATTGATTTTGATAGATCTGCTCCTTGGTATACACATCTTATAAATGGATTCATTGCATATTTTGACGTTTGTGAAATCACTATAAGAACAGATTTTTTTTCACTCGGCAGGGGTATTACACAAACAGTATGAGGGCTGTTCTTATAGGGATAAATGGAAGAAGCACATAAGTAGAAAAAGTTACCTAAAATCCACCCAGAGATGATTGCTGTTAACATATTACTGTGTATCCTTTCAGACTGTTGTTGTACATGTATGTAAGTATGTCATTCTAAACCTGCTATTGTGTATTGCATTCTGTGAAGTCCTGTTCTCACTTGATAAGATATTGAGCACATGAGGACTAGACTGGCCTGTACAGGAGACACTTTGCAAAATTTAAAGTTCCACGTGGACCTTCTGGAATTTTGAGCATTTTAAATGAAATACAGATTCTTAAGAGTATTTTGTAAAGGGAAGCCAGGCTTAACTGCACATTAAATTAATAGCTGATTTCTCTGACACAATTTGTTCCTTTTCCAAATGCTTAAATCTGAATGTAGAGGTAGGGACCTGACCTTTTTCAATAAAAAAGATGATCAGATCATAATCCAAGGCATTTACTAGGGAGGGAAATATATTCTTTTAAGTGTTTTCAAACACAGAAAGGAGCCATAGTATATTTATTAACACTATTAGAACTCTTAAAGTGAAGGTAAATTTTACAAAATCTAATGTGTACGTATATATTAAAGCATGTATGTAAATTTACATCTACTTACATATTATAAGGATAACTATATGTTAATTATTTAAACTATTCATTTTCTATAAGCTGTGTAGCTATGTGTGTTTGCCTAAATGTCTGTGTACCCATAGGTGTACACACACTGTACACCCTCGTACATTCATGGACATTCACGTATAGATATGATCCATGCTTTGCTAATTGATGGTTAATGCTAAGTGGGAGATTTCTGCCTTTTGGAGAAGGAAAACTAACTGCTTTTGACATAAAGATACCCAAGAGGGTTGAAAAGCAACACATCCTCAAGAGAATAAATGATTGCTACTTTCAAAGATTATAATAGAGTTATTAAATATGAGGATATGTCCTTGTGCTTGTTAGGAAGGAGGATAAATTTCAAACAGAAGGCTTTGTGTGTTTAGAGACCTTTGGAAAAACACTCTAGGGATAGTAAGGCTTAGATTTCTTTTGGAAATGTTTAGACCAGAGGTCTTTATGGTTTGGTATATCAGAAGATCCCTTCTGGGGATAAAAAGTCTTTCTGGCCTATTTCTAGAGAGTCAGGCCTGTTCTATGAAGGAATCCATCACTGGCCAGAGAGGAAAACCAAATGCTGCTTATGTGTAATAAATTTGACTAAGAAAATCAACTTGTTTTACTCAGTTGAGCAATTTTGGTGTTTCTCCCGAGTCTGTTAAGTAAGTGGTGAACAGAACCTTCTCTTCAATCAATCAGTTCTTAGCAATATATATTGAAATGATTTCTACATATAATTGTCGTGGAGCTAAAGAGAGAAATTCCTTAAATCTGGTCAGAACCCATGAATTTGCCTCTCCAAGGTCATCAGTCTTGCCTCTTTCTTGGTACTTTGCATTTTCGAGCGACAGAGGGAAGCATTAGGATCAGCCCCCAACTTTCCTCAGGGGCTTCTGTATCTCCTTTCCTGCTGGTGTTCTGCTTCCTATTCGATTATGATGAGTCAATCAGGACTTTAGAATGTGGTCTTCTGACTCTATGTGTGCACAGTGACCATTACATTATTCTGTGGTGTAAGATGTTCTGTAGAAAGGTCTGCAATAATGATGAAAAAAACATGCTTTTAGGGTGAAGGTGAGGAGGCATCCCATTGCCTTAGCCCTTCCTTTTCCATCAGAGTTCAGCTTGGACCTTCTTTCTGTGTGGACAGTTCTCATCATTCAGTTCACCATCTGCCTTAAACATCCCTTACCTAGGTAAACTAAGCCACCCAAGGAGGACAGGAGACATAACTGAATGCGTTAAGTTGTGTTCTTTTTCTTCCCTCTCCCACTGGTCCTTTACAATAATCATCAAGTCATGAGCTCAGATTTCCATGAAGCTAAGTTAAAAATTGCACCAAGAAAGCTGCATAGATAGAGACTCTGTATGCTGATCTAAATCAGGCTGACTTAGGTGCCTGTAATGTGTTTGCATCGGGCTGCACAGACAGTAAACGCAGCAACAGCTGTTACACTGCTACCCAAGGTGAGGCCCCGTGGAGCAGGTGCCTGGGATCTTAATTATGGAGGATGGAGCGCTAGTAGTGTGTAAACTCAGGAGAGTTCACATAACATAATGGGAAGCCGATTGGGAGCTGTAGATTTTTATACCTTGGACTTTGAACTTTTTAGGACTTGGAAGAGTCTATGATAAAACTGTGCAGCCCAGACAAAAGGAAGGTGACCCAGATAGCTCACATGGCAGTTTTTAAGATCTAAATAGAACAATCCTTGTTCTCACTATACATTTATGTATTCTTTTATAGCATAAATATGTGGTTTGAGCAATAAATACTTTTCTCTCTCTTAAATGGTGCCACAGTATCAGTGCTTCCTATATCCTATTTTTTTCTTTTGCATCTGTTCTCAGAAATATTGAAAAGTCTCACATTTAAAACAGGATGTTTGAATTTGCTTTCATTCCTTTTTCATTCAAGGGAATTGATCTAAGATAGTACATCTTAACATGAATATTGGCAGCTGCCAATTATTCAGGAGCTTGATTGTGTAGTTTGTGAATAACTTAGTCCTCTTATTTTGCCTTTTTTGTTCCTATTATTCTGTAATCCCTCTCTTCTTCTTAGCTCTAGCATCATATAGGATAAAGAATCTGACCTCCAGTGTTATTATTCTATTAGCAGATTTGTTGAAAAGTTCAGTGAGTGATAAGGTTTTAATTAAAAGTATCTCTCAATCATTTTTAACCTCCATAAAACTTAAAAAAATTTATCTTCTACTGAACATGGCTATGAGCTGGGAAAATGTCGTTTACGTTTTGTGTTTTGTATTATGAAGCATGTGTATGTGGTGTACTAGTGTTGTGATTAAAAACAGAAACTCAGGGCTTCCCTGGTGGCGCAGTGGTTGAGAGTCTGCCTGCCGATGCAGGGGATACGGGTTCGTGCCCTGGTCCGGGAGGATCCCACGTGCCGCGGAGCGGCTGGGCCCGTGAGCCATGGCCGCTGAGCCTGCGCGTCTGGAGCCTGTGCTCCGCAACGGGAGAGGCCACAACAGTCAGAGGCCCGCGTACCGCAAAAAAAACAAAAACAAAAACAGAGACTCAGTCAAGATTGTCAGGGATTAAGTCCTGGCTCTCCACTTCCTAGCTTGTGGCCCTGGGTACATGTCTTAAATTTTCTGGGCCTCAGTTTCCATATCCCCGAAGTGTCAGTGATAATGGAACCTGCATCTGGGGTGTTTTTGAAAATTAAATTAGTTAATATCTGTAAAGCTCTTAAAACATATACTGTAGGGCTTCCCTGGTGGCGCAGTGGTTGAGAGTCCGCCTGCCGATGCAGGGGACACGGGTTCGTGCACCGGTCCGGGAAG
>NW_006791018.1:274846-301829 GCF_000442215.2 Lipotes vexillifer | reverse complement strand
AAAGAACAGGGGCTTCCCTGGTGGCGCAGTAGTTGAGAGTCCGCCTGCCGATGCAGGGGACGCGGGTTCGTACACCGGTCCGGGAAGATCCCACATGCCGCGGAGCGGCTGGGCCCGTGAGCCATGGCCGCTGAGCCTGCGCGTCCGGAGCCTGTGCTCCGCAACGGGAGAGGCCACAACAGCGAGAGGCCCGCGTACCAAAAAAAAAAAAACAAAAAAAACACAACATATACTGTAAGTGTTTTCTGCTATTATTATTATCCATATAATGAATATACTTATGCTTTTGGGAACTAAACATACTCCTTCCTTGGCAGGTTTTAATATTCCCACCAAATCCTGTGGTTTATTTTCAGAGTACTTGCATGGCTTTTGACAGTGATTTCCAAAAATATTATAGTAGTTGACAGGTAAAAATATGCACTAATCTCCTAATGCCTTATGATTGGTTGATTGGTTTGTTCTGTTTTCAGAAGGGGGGTGGTAGTGCGTAATTGCTGGGAGTTGGAGGTTTGGTCTTTGCCACTTACTAGCAGTGGCCTTGAGCATGTCATGTAATCCCTCTAATCCTTAATATTTCCTCCTATAAAACAAAGAGGTTTGACTAGATAATTTCTAAGGTTTCTTCAGATCCAAAATTTTGTTCTGTTTGCTAATAAGCAATTTCTTCAGTTGGGGTACAAATGCTACTATATGCCATTTGCTTTTTGAAATGATCAATTACCATGGTGTTTTATGTATGCTGACTAAGGGGTCAGGATTTGGACCTTGAGTCCTTTTCAGAATCTTTGAAGGAAGGTGTGTGTGACACACATCTTTGAAAGGACTAGATGTTTGAAAAGGAAGATTTTTTTTTTATCTTAGATTTTTAACTCTAGAAGCCAAAAAAGGATGCTTTTCCTATTTTTCATTTGCTTACCAATACCCACAGTGCACTTCCAGACCACAGCGATTTGAGGTGGAAACATTTGAGTCTCATCTTTAAGAGAAAAAAAAAATCAAAGGCAAAAGCTTTCTGAGAAGTAAGCTTCTCCTATTTCTTATTGACGATTGAGGAGAGGTATTTCTTCTTTAGATTATCTCTGTCTTTCCTTCTTAGTTGCACACTAGGAAAGTATTGACAAAAAAAGCTTAAATAATTGTTTTGTGATGGTTGTGACGTTTAATCATCAAGAATGTTTATTGTTTGGTGTTTTCTTGCTTTACAAACTTTTCTTCAGCTCAGCATTATTCTCCTTTGGGGTGTACTGAAAACAATAATCAGTCAATAGGAAAACCCCAGGAATAGAATAAATTCTAGAAGATATTCATTATTTTTTATAAAGTCATTCATTACTTTTAAAAGGAGTGACTGTGCCTGATCTGTTTGATTTTCCTCTATGATAAAGTGAAAGGCCACCAGGATGAAAAAGTAAAGAATGTTTACTTCAGCCACAAATCAGATATTCTCTTAGTGTTTGAATGAAGTAAGAGCTGGAGGCAAATATTTATCAACAAGCTAGAAAAATGTGATGACCATCATGCTAAAATAGTTAGTGAGTAAACAAATTAGTTCCCCAGTTTATTTCCAAAGAGTCATTATTGATAGCTTAATATTTAATTTCAAATGACGTTCCAGAGATTAATGTCTTGGGGTTTATTTGATTCAATGGCTCTACTGATCCAAGAGGTAGAATTAAGAATTTATTATTAGACTTTCAAATAATCTCACATTTGATCATGTTGTTGTTACTTAGAATATAGGGATGGAATTATATATTTCTATTATGTAGGTGAAATTGGTAAGGTAGGGAAGCGCAGAACATTTCCTAGTTATCACGATGCACAAGGCCTGCTGTGAAGTGCGAAGATGCTGCAGAATAGAGTAAGAATTAAAACCACACAGGTCCGAAAATGCTATGTCGATACTTGATTTTACAAAGAAAAGATCCTTGATAGTCACATTTAATTATTAGCTAACTAAAAACCAAATATTTGATACATAAGATATGATGTGTCTTTCTAGAGTCCCAATGTTAGTTTTCTTCTATATTGTAACAATTTCTGAGGTCATATAGTGTATTTTATTGACCCTGAGGCATCTACCCCCTCACACACACATTTTGATACATCTAAAATTGGGCTACATCTTAAAATTAATGGTATCTCATAGTTTTATTGGTAGCTTTTTCCCCAGTGATACATAATCTGATGTTGAGTCTTAAAATCATTGTTACCTTAAATTCAGTGAAACGAGGTATTTAGGAAAAAATATTTAAGCAGTAAAAAACCATATAGTGTGAAAAATTTGTCTTCCTTGACTATCTCCCAACCTAGTCCCTTCCTCAAAGGTAGCTGTTCTTAGCAATTCAGTGGGTATCCATTCAGACCTTTTTTCTATACATTGATAGACATGGATATTTAGAAAAACATACTTACAAGCACATATATGCTATTTGTAATTTTAAAAAATATAAATGAGATCATCATAAATATTATTCTGTGACTTGGCTTTCTTTACCTAAAAATGTACCATGGGTGTTTTTCCCTAACAATTTATTCTTTTTAATAACTGAATGACATAATGACTGTGTAGGGTGGATTTACCATAATGAATTTAGCCCATTGATAGGTTTAGAATATTCCCCATTTTCAATCCTGCAGATAAATGTTATGGTTAATATTCTTACATATGAATCTTTGCATATACATAGAGCATTTCCCCAAAATAGTTTCCTAGGAGTGAAATTGCTGGGTTAGTACATTTTAAGATTTATAGATATTGGTAAGTATTGTAAAACATTTTTATATTAAAATAAATATAAACATTCTTTTTTCATTGAGAATAAACCAAATTAGCTCAAAATTTTATTGTGAAATATAAGACTTCAAAGAACTTTCTCGATCAAGGGAAGCAGCGTTAGGCTGAGGCTTCCAGGTTCCATAAGAAGAATTTATTTACTCCCTGTTGTAATGTTATTTTAAAAAACAAAGATTTGAGAAGTTGCATCCATGCCCCCCGCCCCCGCACTTCATTTCATAAATGAAAAAACTGAGGTTCAAAAGCGGTGAGGCAACTTGTGCAGAATGACTCAGACAATTTGTGGTGGAACTGGCCCTAGAACCTCCTCACATCTCTTTCTAGAGCAGTGTTCTTTTTACAGTGCTGAATACCCGGGTTAATAATATAAAAAATTGGAATAAACCACTGAAGGGTGATATAAGCAAATTATTTTGTATGGTGCTTGCTTGACAGCTAACAGAGCAGTTGGGAGTTGGGAGAATATCCAAGATAGAGACTAGATTGCTCTCTGACGCAAATGGTGAGACCTTTATCTAACTTGGAATGCAGATTAAAGTTGGAATTTCTTTCAAGCTTTTTTGTTTGCTATTGCTTTCTGATACGATTTGAAATCCCCAGTCCTTGACGGATTAAAATGATAGCGCATCCATAAAACTTAAACGAACATTAAAAACTCAGTGTTAGAGAATGTCAGAAAGAGGTTTTGTGTTTTAGGAAAATGTTGGCGTCTTCATTATTTGTATGCAGGTCTTGATGACATTTGCATGTCGATGCTACATTTGGCCCTAGCCAAGAGTGACCAAAGTTCCATTTTTATTCTTTCGTATTTTCAGTTCATCTCCATGAGCTTCCAATCCAGGAAAACATTTGCATGATTCAGTAGTGATACTTTTAAAAGGCAAAAATGGATAGCAGTATTTGTCAAAGGTAAAAGGAAACGACGTGTTCTGAGTAGGGGGGGCGAGAGGTCCTTGTATCAATCAGAATCTCTACAAAAAACAGATAGCATCCTCAAATTAGGACAATTTGAGAGGGTTTAATAAATTGAAAAGGTGTTGGTAGGGTGTAAGGGAAGCACGAGGTCTGGTAACTGCGGAGCTGTTACCACCCTTAGGCTTAATAGGACCAGAAAAAGGCGTGGTTATGGAAACCTAGGAGGACTGAGTCCTGTCAAGAAGGCTACCTCGAGAAGGATGCAGCTTTGCCTGTGGAGGGTTGCAGCCAGCCTGAGGGCATCCCACGGGGAGGAAACTAGGGGATTAACACCCTAAACTCATTCTCTCCCCTCACTCTGGACTCTTTTGGGGCTCCCACTGACTAAACCCAACCAGAAGCCAAAGAGTAGGGCTTATAGGTCAGCCATGCAGTGTAAGAGTAGAGTGGGGAAGAGTGGAGGCTGATCTGGAGAGGACGCTGCTTTCATGCACATTGTTATTGGGCCTTCTCTGAGTATATTCTTGTCAACAGATGAAAGCATGTACTCAGAAGACATTCCTAAAACATACCTCTGAAGATGCCAGTGAAGCTCGAGGTGCTGCTGTTGGTCATTTTCTTTTTTTTTCTTTTCTTTTGAAAATAAATTTATTTACTTATCTATCTGTCTATCTGTCTATTTATCTATCTATTTACGGCTGTGTTGAGTCTTTGTTGTTGTGCGTGGGCTTTCTCTAGTTACAGCAAGCGGGGGCTACTCTTGATTGTGGTGCATGGGCTTCTCATTGCGGTGGCTTCTCTTGTTGTGGAGCTTGGACTCTAGGCATGCGGGCTTCAGTAGCTGTGGCGCACGGGCATAGTTGCTCCAGGGCATGTGGGACATTGGCAGGCGGATTCTTAACCATTGTGCCACCAGGGAAGTCCCTTTTCGTCATTTCCTATTGGAGATGTGTGTTGCCCTTCATATGTGAAAATAGTTCTACTGAAAATGGTGACCTGGATTTTAATAGTGTTTTGTCTAAATTAAGATTTGGATTATTTCAACAAGGTCTAGCAATGGGAGAAAATAAAAGATTTAAATACTAGTTTTGTGGAGAAAGCTTGAGAAGTTAAGCTGTGTGGGCTTCCACCACAATACACTAAGATCTCTGCAGATAATAAGCAGATATAGAAAAGCGTGGATGAGACCAGCTTGTGGCTCAGCTCCGCTCCACTGTCATGGCTGAACCAGAATTAATTCTTAGGATCCCTCCTAACGTCATCACATTGTGATTCCCAGCACATAAAAAAGTGGGAGGTTTGGTGGGAGTAAGGATTAGCGCTGGGAGATTTCACCGTTCTGATGACAGCCTCCTTATTAAAAGACGTATTGACTTAGTGGAGCGGGGGCGGGAAGGCTAAGAGGAGTATTCCCTTTACAGTGTTAAAGCGGAAATTGTTTTGCAAGGTTATACGAAGCCCATGGAAAATACTAGCTTGGAGACCAGACTTTGCCATTTTGGGTAAAGCTAAACAGACCTCGTGTGTCTCTATTAAAAAGTCCACTTGACTGCTTGCCAGTTATGCAGTGTAAAATTTGTGAAAATCCATTGAGTTGCACATGTATATGGCATGTTTCTGTATGAGCCTTATACTTCAGTTAGAAGTTTTGTAAGTCTCTTTTGGGGAAGCAAATGAAACTAGTGGGATTCTGGAAGCTGGGATAGGGATTAAGGTTAGGATGGGCATAATGAAGCCCCTTGCTTCCCATTGTTAGAGCCTGAGAAATGTAGACGGAGGAGATTCTTACACTGACTATGTGCTGGAGGTCCTGAGTTCAGAAGAGCTCTAATCCTTGACTCGTGGACCAGTTGGCCAAGGATGGGACACATGACTCATCACTGGGAGACGGGAAGACCATGCCCTTCCAGTGTCTGGAGCAGAACGTTCTCTTGTTGCTTGGTGCTCCTCTTGGTCTTTTGCTTCACCACCCTCCCTGGGACAGATGACTCACTATACCTGCCATGTACGGTAGATGCCTCACCCCTCTAAAAATGATGATTCCTAAGGTAAAGAGGACTCAGAGTAGATTTTCTCTCTGCCTCTAGCAGTGTCTGCAGGGTCAGAACCAGGCTGTTTTCAGTGGTGAGAGCTGGTCCTTATGCTTACAGAACAGTGCCAAGGCATCAGCAGAGAGCCAGTTCAGACAACAAAGAATAAAATGATGATTGCCATGCATCTCAGTTGAGGTTTATTTGAATAAAGTTCTAAGATTCAGATGTTTACTCTTGGAGGAGTGTGTGCTTGGTACATGGGTGTATTCAACAGAGAGGTGCTGATTAAGTCTTTAAATACTAAAGCTAAGCTGGCAAACATATTACGTGAACACTGAGGGTTTTCATTTTGAAAACTTATCTACTTATAAAATAATATACATTATTTTTAGACATTAGTTTCTCATATTATTTTTGTAGCTCTGATTCTTTAATTATTGCTACTACAGAGTGTTGTAGTGTTGTAAGCAGGGTGAGGTAGATCTTATAATTATTATAGATGCTTTCATCAGCTGTGGTATCTTGAATGGTGTGCATGTGTGTGTGTGTGTGTGTGTGTGTGTGTGTGTGTGTGTGTTTTAAACCCCTTGGATCAAAGTTACAATATAAAGAACTATGCAAACTATGCAAGATATTATAACTATCAGGGTTTTCTTAGGACTGAGTAATATGTTGATAAGTGTGATATTGTTTTGTCCTGGTTTTGAAATATACACTGTATAAAGGTAGCTTTGAAAAAAGTTCTTCATGCCACATTCCAAACTTAGTGGGGGTGAACTTCCCAAAATATTCTTTAAGAGAAAGGAAAAGAGAGAAGAATACAAAAAAGACAGAAAAATAATAAGGAAATGCATAGCTTAGTTTCTATGAATGTTTTGATTCATATCCCTTTTAAGTAAAATATGTTCTGACTGTAAGATGTGCAACTAGTTAGATTTTTTGCTTGAGTCTTGCATTTACATAGAGTAGCTGGCTTTCAAAATGCCAGCCAGCAGCCAACTCAAATACTGAAGATTTGTCTAACTTAGTGACTAGTTTAGTAGGAAGATATCTTGAGGACGTTGCAGGGGAGGCACATATCAGATACCTAGTTCTGGAAACTCAGCCAGAATTTTGTCAGCAGTGATCTCTCTGATTCTTAGGGTGTTAGATTTTCATCTCCTAATTTAGGACTTGCAAAGATGCTGTGAGCATAAAACCTCACCTCCACATACTTAATTAAAGAGGATAATTTTGAAGTTCAAGATTGCCTTCCTGGAGAAGACTTGGCTATACCCATCAGGCTCTGAATGTAAACTATACCATTTCTTATTTATTTTATTTATTTATTTATTTATTTATTTATTTATTTATTTATTTAATTTATGGCTGTGTTGGGTCTTCGTTTCTGTGCAAGGGCTTTCCCTAGTTGCGGCAAGTGGGGGCCACTCCTCATCGTGGTGCGCGGGCCTCTCACTATCGCGACCTCCCTTGCTGCAGAGCACAGGCTCCAGACGCACAGGCTCAGTAATTGTGGCTCACGGGGCTAGTTGCTCCGCGGCATGTGGGATCTTCCCAGACCAGGGCTTGAACCCATGTCCCCTGCATTGGCAGGCAGATTCTCAACCACTGCACCACCAGGGAAGCCCTCTTTTTTTTTTATTAAAAAAAAAAAATTGGGAGGAGGCGGGGATTCCCTGGCAGTCTAGTGGTTGGGACTCTGCGCTTGCACTGCAGGGGTCACCGTTTCGAACCCTGGTCAGGGAACTAAGATCCCACCCACAATTTTGGGATCTTAAATTTTGGGACAAAAAATTTTGTCCTGCAGTGTGGCCAGAAAACAATTTTTTTTTTGGTTTAAATTGAAGTATAGTTGATTTACAATCAACTATTTGATTTCAGGTGTACAGCAAAGTGATGCAGTTATATACCCTTTCTTTAGAACTGTAAAAAGTGCCCACTATCCCCTAAGCATTTATGTTACAGTAATTTCTGAGATTACCCCAGCCAAAGACATGGATAGACTCTGGAAGCATTTCCCAATTTACTGATTGGGGCTTCTTTTGCATCCTGATTCTCAAAAAAATTATTGGACCTTTCTGCAATACTGAGGGCCAGATCAGACACTGATGGATATTCTTCTTTATTGTACCTCCACATAATGACACTGGCCTCCCATTTCAAAGGAGCCCTTTATTGTAGATCACGTATTACATTTGTGTTCTGCAGAACACACTTTGGGGAAAATTATTTGCACTAGGTAATTGGGAGCTATTGAAGGATTTTTAAAACGGAAAGGGTTATGATCAGATGTGCATTGGTCAGAGTGGAAGATAGATTTGTGGAGAGGGAGAGTTGAGGCAAGGAGTCCAGTTAGGAAGCTCTTGAAATAGTATAGGTGTGAGATGATGGAGACCTCAAGTAGGGCAGTAGCAGTGGGAATAGAGGAGGAGGTGAACTGAGAAATATTCAAGTCATAAAGGCAGCAGGTTTAATAACTAACTAATTTAGGAAGGGAGAGGAGTCTAGGATGAACCCCTCCACTCTGGTTTGGGTGACTGACTGGTTAGTTGTATGCTGCTGAGATTGGGAAGCTAGGCCATTTCTTCTGATGCCTTTTGAATTAACCCAAGGAGCTCAGGTTAGAAGCATGTCCAGGTTTTGAAGGCTTCAGTCTTCCAGCTGTTGATCTTGATTCATGGCTAAGAAAATTACTTGGCTTCATCCCAAGGCTGTGAAATAGTTTTGTTTCAGAGATCTAGGACCCCCAGGGACCAGGAGCTGGCTGCAGAATAATTATGATCTAGCTGTCTCCATTCTGGGCCCTGTACCTATCCTGTTAGACCCTATTATGCTTTCTCTGGAAACCAGAGAGGAAACATGCTGTGTTCCCCTAGCCTTGGCCTTGAGGAACTTCTCAGCAAAGAAATCTTCAAACTGATTTTTAAACAACCCCTTCCTCAGTAAACGAGTATTATTCCAAGTGACAATCAGGCTACACAGAAGGGCATTTGGGATATTGCTCAGCTAGTAACCAGAAGGAAAAACTATTTAAAAAAATTTTATTCTCTTATATATGCTTCTTTTTCTGTTAAGAAGTAGAAGGTCATAATATTTTTCCAGAGTATCTCCGCTCTCTTAATTTTGTTAGGTGTTTCTAGCCATTCGTTTAGTATGTTCACTGACATATGTGAGAGAAAAATGGGTCCCTAGTCAAGTAAGTTTGGTAATGACCACATTCAGTGCCCTTTCAAGGAACACAGTAGGCCACTAAAGTCTCTTAGCATTCTGTGATAAATAAACCGATTAAATTTTATTTAACCCATAGATATCCCAAAGTCATCTGATCTCAGAGCCCATTTTTTTCCCCCCAGTGAATGCCTGTTAACTACTTGAAGAACTGGTATTCTGCAGAATGCAGCTGGGGAAAGGCTCATCTAGTTATTTACACCAAGTCACATATTTTCTGGGAACAATCTCAGCATCTCAAATTGGGTGCATTTTGCAGGCAGGATGCAGTTAACACTAGATTGATATATATGTTCCCAGGCCTTCCTCTCAGAGACTTTGGTTCACTAGTTTGGGATGGACCTTAGGGTTTTCATTGTTGACATACACTTCTAAGGTGATTTTTATGTAGCTACTTTGAGAAGTACTGGGTAAAATTATCGCCTTGATCAGCCAGTGTTTGTGACAGGGCACAGTACCTGGAGTTTCCCTTTTTTTCAAGTCTCTCTCCCTCTGGGTGGCAAGCCCTTTGAAGTAGGAGTGTCTTTCTTATTCCTCTCCCTACCCTTGCCTAGCCTTGCTTGCCTGGGTACTTGCCCCAAGACAGACACTCGGTGAATGTTTGCTGGAATGTATTGAAATTCAATAACCCTAATTCGTCCAGAAATCAAGAGGGACCTCGGGAATGGTCAGAAATGATTGAACATGGTGTATATGTCAGGGATTCCCTAGGGACGTATATCTATGAGCAGCCACACAATTACTTTTTCTTTAAAAAACCAAAGTAAATTTGGGCTTCCCTGGTGGCGCAGTGGTTGAGAGTCTGCCTGCTGATGCAGGGGACGTGGGTTCGTTCCCTGGTCCGGAAAGATCCCACATGCCGTGGAGCGGCTGGGCCCGTGAGCCATGGCTGCTGAGCCTGCGCGTTCGGAACCTGTGCTCCGCAATGGGAGAGGCCACAACAGTGAGAGGCCCGCCTACCGAAAAACAAACAAACAAACAAAAAAACAAAGTAAATTTAAAAATAGAGGTTAGCAGGTTTAGGAAATTAGAAGGCCTGTATTTGTAAAAGAGCCAGAGTGTGATAAGGGAAACTCAGTCTTCTCCCCTTATATTTCCAACTGGGCTATATATTGATTGTAAACAGAGTGGTGACAATGTAAGCTTCCCTCCACACCAGACTCCTAGACCCTACTCCGTGGAGCCCACCTCTTTCAACAGTTTTTCTTTTTTTTTACTAGAAGCTTTATTGAGATATAATTCATATAGCATACAATTCACTCATTTAAAGTATATAGTGCCATGGCTTTAGTATATTCAGAGTTGTGCAATCATCACATCCCCCCAGAAGGAAATCTCATACCTATTAGCAGTCACTCCCCACTACCCCCCAACTTTCCCAGCCCTAGGCTGTCCCTATGGATTTACCTGTGCTGGACATTTCATATATATGGAATCAGTCATACGATATGTGGCCTTTTGTGACTGCCTTCTTTCACTGAACATGATGTTTTCAGGCTTCATCCATGTTGTAGCATATATCAGCATTTATTTCTTCTTGTTGCCAAATAATATTCCATTGTGTGGATATAAACTATTTATCTGTTCATCCACTGATGGACATTTGGGTTGTTTCACTGTTTGGCTGTTATGAATAATGTTGTACAAGTTTGTGTGTGTATATGAAACTTAATAGTTTCTTGACCAGTCACTTTAAAATGTAAGCCATTTTTTTTAAAAAATTGGAGTAAAATTGCTTTACAATGTTGTGTTAGTTTCTGCTGTACAGTGAAGTGAATCAGCTCTATGTATACCTATGTCCCCTCCCTCTTGGACCTCCCTCCCACCCCACCCCCATCCCACCCATTTAGGTCGTCACAAAGCACCGAGCTGAGCTCCCTGTGCTATACGGCAGGTTCCCACTAGCTATCTGTTTTACACATGGTAGTGTATTTATGTCAAATCTAATCTCACAATTCATCCCCCCTTCCCCTTCCCCCCGTGTCCACATGTGCATTCTCTACGTCTATGTCTCTATTCCTGCCCTACATATAGGTTCATCTGTACCATTTTTCTAGATTCCACATACATGCATTAGTATACGGTATTTGTGTTTCTCTTTCTGACTTACTTCACTCTGTATGACGGACTCTAGGTCCATCCACATCTCTACAAATGACCCAATTTCATTCCTTTTTATGGCTGAGTAATATTCCATTGTGTATATGTACCACATCTTCTTCATGCATTCATCTATCGGTGGACATTTAGGTTGCTTCCTTGTCTTGGCTATTGTAAATAGTGCTGCAGTGAACATTGGGGTACATGTGTCCTTTTGAATTATGGTTTTCGCTGGGTATATGCCCAGTAGTGGGACTGCTGGGTCATTTGGTAGT
The DNA here is from genome assembly GCF_000442215.2 of Lipotes vexillifer. Taxonomy (NCBI): domain Eukaryota; kingdom Metazoa; phylum Chordata; class Mammalia; order Artiodactyla; family Lipotidae; genus Lipotes; species Lipotes vexillifer. Next base: position 290,478 of record NW_006791018.1, on the reverse strand, counting down.
TCTATTTTTAGTTTTTTAAGGAACCTCCATACTGTTCTCTCCATAGCGGCTGTATCAATTTACACTCCCACCAACAGTGTATGAGGGTTCCCTTTTCTCCACACCCTCTGCATTTATTGTTTGTAGATTTTTGATGATGGCCATTCTGACCGGTGTGAGGTGATACCTCTTTGTAGTTTTGACTTGCATTTCTCTAATAATTAGTGATGTTGAGCATCTTTTCATGTGCCTCTTGGCCATCTGTATGTCTTCTTTGGTGAAATGTCTATTTAGGTCTTCCACCCATTTTTAATAATTTGAGATATACTAAATATATGTTGAAGATTCAAGGTATTTTTGAATCCTACTCCACTGACCTATATGGTCATATCTCAGCTGTTTCCATGTAACTCTGCTCTAGGCAGTGTGGTCCCCTGCCAGTTGCATGAATAGGCAATGTTCAATCCCAAGTGTGAGAATTGTGGACACCATTCCCTTTTTGGGGGGAAGCTCCACCCCCCTTTAGAGCTTTCACACTGCACAAGGTCCAGCTCTTATTCCATTCCTCCTGTGAGGCTCTTCCCAGCGTTTCCAGACTTTTCGGAATTCACGTGGCAGCATCTATCCCACTCACCTGAGCGCTGACCACCTGCAGCCCCGTATAGCTTTGTCACTGTTTCATGGGTCTGTGTCTTCTCTCTGCAGGTGTGAGATGCTGGCGGGCAAGGATCAAATCCTACCATTCTTTTGCGCCTCCCTTACCCCAGCCACAACTACACAAGGGTTAGAGAGAAATGAATACTGAATAAATGGATGCTATAGCTCAAAGCCTCTGTGACATCAGTGCTCTCCATGTAGAGTAAAATGGGACTGGTTTGCAAGTGAGGAAATGATGGGAGTCATCGACTGAACCAGGTGCAGCTCTGAAATTGTGAGGGGCTCATTTAAAGAGTTGCGGACTTGTCACAGAAAATGCAGAAAGGCGCTCTGTTTAGAAATAACCTTGTCTGAACATAGTATATTCTCTTCATTTCTTCTTACTTGTTCTCATTTGCAAGGACATGTTCAGGGACATTGTCTTGAAAATAGGATCCTTGCAACTTCCTCTCTTTTATTTACAAGTTCAGATCATAATTTAGTGGCTCTATCATCATCAGAGCCATTATGTCTGTGATGGCCATAGACCACTTCACTAACAAGGTCAGTTCTTTGAATGAGCCCCACATAAACTGACCTTCTCATGTTAATCTCTAAAGCCAAATGGAAACCAAAAAGAAAAAAATTATGAAAAATCAGATAGAAAAGTATAATAATTTGAAACAGAACAAAGATATTTGTTTTTCTGGCATTTGGCAATGAAAATTTCAGCCATTTTCTTATAAAACCTTCTCTCTAGATATTTCTCTGTGGATGAAAGTATTAAACAAATCATCCCAGTTCTTTCTTTATGAGCTAGTTATGAAAAGGTCCATGGGAATAATTCTGCCTAAACTAATTCATAGCCTTAATTTTTCTGTGATGTTGAAAAGAGCTACAGCCTAGGACAGTAGCTGTTGGTCACTGCTACCCTGGTTTAGAATGAGGGGCTGGCTGAGGGTTGTAGAGACAGACTGTACATTATAGTGAAGCTGCGGCTGTTACTTATTATGTCAGGGCCACACTGGTTTGCTTGGTCACAGCTGTAATGGGTGGAACAGTGGTAGATCGCTTCAACAAGAATGTGTCTTTGGATCCCCGGCATCATTCATGTAAAGGCAGGGGTCATCTGGGTGACTTCCTTAAATTCCTACCGTGCAAATATGTTGACATGTTTGTTCAACAAACAGCTAGAATGTTGTGAAGGCATGAGCTTTGTAAATTAATCCTAGTACTATTTATTGGTGGCCTTTGTACAGAGCAAGTTATTAAGTCAGAATGTTACCAAAGAATTGTTTACAGATATGTTTTTTTTCTGAGCATCCAAATGAACAGTTAGTGAGTACCTATGGCATGCCTAACACTATACTAGGAGTGGTAACCCCTTAGAGTTATAGAGATAGAAGGTGTCCAGTATGGAAATGCTTAGGGTTAAGTCAAGAGGACCAGATCCATGCACATGAAACAACCAGGAGGGACCATAGAATAATGGGATGGGCTTTATTTTTGCAGAAAGAATTGGATTCACCACAGTGCTTGCCATTTACTAACTGTTTGGATTTGGACAAATTATTTACCTCTCTGAGTCTACTTTCTTATCAGTAAAGTGGGGGTAATAATATCCTTACAAGATTATTGTGGTGGTGAAATCAATTAGATAACATACATAAAAAGATAAAGTTCTGATACACAGTAGTTTAATAAAATTTAGATACTATTATTAATTGGAAGACAGCTTAGGGTGACTGAAACCAGGTCCAGGAGATTTGGTATAGAGTCTAAACATAGGCACAAAAGGAATTGGGAATCATAAAAAGACTTTGGAGGCATGGAATTAGCCTGTGTAATTTCATAAATGTAATATCTAAGCCAGACTATGGTAACCATAGTAATAGTTCCCATGTGTTATAGGTCAAAATTGTTGTAATTGCTCGATGTGAATTTTTTTCCCTTTAATTTTCACAATAACCTTATGATGTAGATACTTTTATCATCCATTTCCTAGGCGTAGAAAATGTTAAATGATTTGTCCAACGTCGCTCAGCTAGTAAATGATGGAACCAGGGTTTGAATCCAAGTGTCTGACTCAGAGCCACTTCCTAAAACAGGGAAGCGAGGGGTTAGGGTGGCTAGAAAGGCAGAGATGGCAGATCAAGTGAAGAAACAGAACCGCAGGAGAAACACTAGGCAAGATATTGGCAGACTAATAAAGATGGGGACCTCCTGGTGATCAGACATGGCAGTGAGGGCTGGGACAGATCTGTAGGCAGAAGGGAGCCACTTCCTCTCAAGGTGGAACTTTATTGCATCTGGAGGAGTCCTGGGAACGTGGTGGTCTCACCTGACTGCATCTGCTGCATCTTTGAGTTCTACTGATAGTGACCGAGCCACTTCACATACCTTTCCTGTGTCAGGGCAGAATCTTTCATCTCATCTGAGTCGTTCCTTAATTTCCTTAAGTTTAGGGCAGAATTGCATTCCAGGAACCCACCTGATATGCACCTTTCTTCTCTAAACATACCCTGTCCTCTCTTTTCCACGAGCCATCCATGCACTCATCCGTCTATTCATTCAACCAGGCCTGAACACTTGAAGACTGTGCTGGCAAAGGGATGAACAAAGTCAGAAACTGTTTTTCATCCTTCTCACACAATTCCCTAAAATGTACCCCCTATTCCTGGGACTATAAATATTTCAAATATTTTTGAGAACAATGCCAGTTTAGTCGACATCTGCACCCCACCTCCACCTCTCCCCATAGCAGTCCTTTTTTTTTTTTTTTGCGGTACGCGGGCCTCTCCCTATTGTGGCCTCTCCTGTTGCGGAGCACAGGCTCCAGACGCACAGGCTCAGCGGCCATGGCTCACGGGCCCAGCCGCTCCGCGGCATGTGGGATCTTTCTGGACCGGGGCATGAACCCGCGTCCCCTGCACTGGCAGGCGGACTCTCAACCACTGCGCCACCAGGGAAACCCAGCAGTCCTTTTTTGATGAAGGAATCAAGCCATTGATCTGCATTCTGGTTCATGCTCCTCTCTTCTGAGGGGGTAGGGCAGCCCTTTAAGTCCTGGACTAGCTGCTTCTGCGGTCCTTTTATTCGGGGCCTTTAGACTTCTATGGAGAATTATTAGCCAGTTTTAAATGTACCTTGTGCCTATTTACACTTCCTTTGTGCTTTCTTTTTAAGTGTCTGGGAAACAGGATCCATTTCGCCACCTTCCCTGGAGATGAGCTGTCTACAGAAGTGGGGTGTGGTAAGGGGACAGGAGAAAGAGGAGGCTCCCGGGCAACGGGGGACTTTCAGAGATCTTTTCCAGCCGGTACCTGCCCTTGTCTGTCATACATAGAGCTATCTAAGAGTGGGCTGTATTTTATAGAAACAATGCCCTCCCCCTCCAAATTCTGTTTCTAGCTGCCTCTTCCAAATAATAGTTACTCTTCATTGAAGGCTTACTGTGAACCACGAGCTGTTTCAGGGAAGATTTGTACATTACCTGTGCAGCAAACAGGTGGGACGTGGCTGGTGTCTATCCTGATTGGATTGCTTATTTCGTTGTTTATGCTGAATAGTTGGTATTCATATCACACCACTTATCAAACAGCTTGAATATTTCCCGGCACTTTGTGAATACTCTACGTGACATATATCATTTATTTCTCACAAGAGCAGATGAGCTATGAGGTAGGTGTAATTATCCCTATTTTACAAATGAGAAAACTGAGACATAGAGAGGATAAATAACTTCTCATGGTCACACAGTTAGTCTGTGGCAGTATCCATGTTCATACCCAGAGCCTCCAGGCCTTTCTAGTGTGCAATGCTACTTTCCAAGCCCTAGAAAGCCCCTTTTCAGTGCTTGGTACAACTAATTCATGTCTTGCTGCTTTGTTTACTAGATGCAGGCTCTCAGAATGCCTCCTTCTCGGAGACCAGAGGAGGGAGGTTTAATCAGCTTCCTTGTGCACAGTACTCCAGCCTCTTTATTAGTCTTTCCTGTAGGAAGAAACAGAGGCGCAGCCATGGCAGAAGCCAGACAGTGCAGTCTACAAGCATCTCTTGAGCCACTTCCCCCAAAGCCTGCTGTGCATGTTTCTGCAATGGGACCTAAGCTTTCTTCCCATGCACGGACTGCCCTGATCTATGGTATATTGCATTCTCTTAAACTATCAGATTCCACCACTCAAAGGAGCAAACTGAAACCTGTTCTCGCTGACCTCCCTGATTCTGCTGGCTCCTCTAAACTCTCAGCACCCTTAAGGGAAATTGAAAAATGTGATCATCCGTGGCTGTGTGCCAACTCTGGAGGGCTTGCTCTGGTCAGCTCCATCCTTATAACACTTCAGTTGTCAGGACATTGATTATAGGGGGAACAGGGCTGGAGAAAGAGGAGAGTGAAATTGGATCATTAGTTTTTCCAAAAAAATTTTTTTAATTGAGGTGAAATTTATATAACATAAAATTAACCATAGTACATTCATAATGTTGTGCAAGTACCACCACTATCTAGTTCTAAAAAATTTCATCACTCCATAATAAAACCCAGTATCATTAAGCAGTTACTCAGCACTCCCCTCTCCCCCTCCTCCTACCCTGGGTATCCACCAGTCTGCTTTCTATTTCTGTGAATTTACGTTTTCTAATATTTCATACAAATAGAGTTATACAACATGGCCTTTTGTGTCTGGCTTCCTTCACTTAGTGGAATAGGAGATTCATCCACATTGTAGTATGTATCAGTACTTCATTTGTTTTTATGGCTGAATAATATTCCATTCCATGGATATATCACGTTCATCCATGAATGGACATTTGTGCTGTTTTCAACTTTTGCTGCTAGAAACATTTTTTTTAAAAAATTAATTAATTAATTTATTTTTGGCTGCCTTGGGTCTTTGCTGCACACGGGCTTTCTCTCTAGTTGCGGCGAGCGGGGGCTACTCTTTGTTGTGGTGCGCCGGCTTCTCACTGCGATGGTTTCTCCTCTTGTGGAGCACGGGCTCTAGGCATGCAGGCTTCAGCAGTCGTGGCATGTAGGCTCAGTAGTTGTGGCACACGGCCTAAGTTGCTCCGTAGCATGTGGGATCTTCTCGGACCAGGGCTTGAACCCGTGTTCCCTGCATTGACAAGCAGATTCTTGACCACCAGGGAAGTCCCTAGAAACATTTTTGGATAAGTGTTCATTTGAGTACTTTTTTTCAGTTCTTTGGGGTATGTACCTAGGAGTGGAATTGCTGGGTCATATGGTAATTCTATGTTTAACTTTTTGAGGAACTGCCAAACTGTTTTCTGCAGAGCCTGAAACATGGGTCGTTGGTTTTGGTAGAGAACTTCAGGGCAGACATCATGAAGACAGGAAAGCACATATGACTCTGTCTCTGTAGAAAGTCTATACATCTTGGGACAAGACTGAAAATGTACAGTAGGATGTCTTCTAGGGACCAATACTGAGCAATAAACAATATAGCTGTATGTGTATGTATGGGGGCAGAGATTTTCTTATGTCTCCCCCAGTCCATCTCCCACTGGGATTATTGAGATAACCTCTTTGCTGGTCACTTTCCCTCTGCCATTGTCCCTCACCAGTCCTTCCCTTGGAGTGGTTTGCTCTCGGAATTATCTTTTTAAAGTGCAGATCTCGTCTTGTTACTCACCTATTTAAAATCCTTAAGTGGTACCCCATGGCCTTCAGAATACATTGTAGATCCCTCTCTTTGGTGCATCAGGACCTTTACTCCTTGGTCCTTGCTGGGGTCTTCAGCTTCAGCTTCTGCTACACCCACAGGCATCGTCATCCTTAGATGACATTACCTACCTGTAGGTCCCCAATGGCTCATGCTCTTACATCTTCTTGCCTTTGCACATGTTCCCTCCTCTGCCCACAGGGCTAACTGTTACATCTCCTTCCAGACTCCGCTCAAACACTGAATTCTACCAGAGGTCTCTCATGACTCCCCGGCCTGAACTTTGGTACTCTCCACTGTATTTTCATGGCTTCTTTACAGCTTTTACTAGGCTTCACAAGGATAGGGACCATTACTCTGTTTGGTTCATTGTGTGTCTCAAACACCCACAACAGTGCTTGGCACAAAGGAGCTTTCAGAATAGGTCCTGACTGAATGAGGTCAGGATGGCATTTTTCATTTTGTTGTCTTACTATCTGACAGGTAGTAGGTATCAAATAAATGTCATTTGAATGAAAGATAAGGTGGAAGAGAAGAGGAAGGGGCGAGCGAGGGAGGGTGGGAAGAAGACATAGGAGAAAGAGAGATGGGGAAGAGGAAAGAAGAAAGCAGGAGAGGCAAAGAAATGACAGAAAAGATGAAAAAGAATAGATAAAAGAGTGGGAGAATGAATGAAACTGGGGAAGGCAGAGAGGATGCCTAGCTTCAAAAAAGTGTAGCCATTTATGCTACAAATTTCAAACTTATTACATTCAAACATGTGCTTGCGTATTAGAAGGATGGAGGGCTTCAAGTCTTGGGATGAATGCCCCTCACCCCGATCTCATCGCATTCCATGTCCATTCTGCACAGGGTCAGGGGAGGGTATCAGACACCTGGCAGGAATAGCTGCTTCCATCAGTCCCATCATCCTTAGTCTGTTTTGGGGGACCTCTGGGTCAGAGCACATAAAGGGGCATTTGAGATCAAAGCGGGAGTGGCTGTCTTCTGCTCAGCCTAAGCTGCCTTCCTTTGCTTACATAGCACACGTTATGTAATTTGCACTTTGCAAGCAGCTGCTAGGTGATGCCGCTACCTTCTGGCTCTGCAGTGACAGAAGAAAGGCTCACTTAGGAAATGCTGGCATGGGACTAGGAAGGCTTTTTAAATTCAGGTCTCTATGGAGAAAATGACACCAGGTTCCTTCCTAGTTTCTCATAAGGGATTTTTAAGCAGCTAATCTAAATGCGATAAATGCCCTGGTGACAGGCTCCTGCCTACCCACATTGCTTCATGCATGCCAAAAGGTGGAGGAGCAAGAAGGCCTCCGGGTGAGTCACTGGTCTCCTAGTGGCCTGAGCTCCTAAATGGAGCATCAGAATGCCCTCACGTACCTCCGGCAGCCCTGGCCAGGAAAAGATTCCTCAAGGTACCCCTTCTGCACTCTTTCATTGGCCTTTTCTCCCATTTTAAGGCTACTGCTGCTTGTTTCTGTAAACCAGCAATTAGTCAGCCAACAAATTGATGTTCTCAAAACAGTGATTAAAATCTGATCTCATGTGTCTCACTACTGGGCTCTGTGTCGGGGCAGGTGCCTGCAGACCGTGTTGAGTGGGCTCAGAGAAGGCGAGTGGAGTTGGCGGTACTCACTCCCAATTAGAAGTGTCTCCTATCAGAGCCAGAAGACCTCATGGCTTTTCACAAATCAAAGAAACTTCTCCTTGCAAAGGGAGCCCTGAGGTAAATGCTTCCAGAAGCACCTTTGGAAGTGCATAGACATTTTCAGGCCACTCAGGAACTGTTTCTAAAGTTGTTTATTCTCTGTGTGATCCAGAACCCCTGCAGCAGGGATTCTCAAAGTGTGGTCCGCAGACCACTCTGCGGTAGAGTCCTCTGGGGAGCTGGTTAGGAATGCAGTTTCTGGATTCAGCATCCACTAGGGGAAGCAGGAAGCACCATCTTTACAAGCACCGCAGATGATTCTTTGCATGCTGAACACCAGAGGCACAGTCTTACAGGTTTACAGAGCAGCACATCTTGAAAGGCAAGCCCCAGACATCTCCTGTGTACGCACCTGCAGAGTTCCTTCTCTGTGTCTCATCTGGGTGACCCGCTGGTCCAGGATGACGCGACCAAACACACAGCACCTGCTGCTGGCTGTAGAGGGCACTTCTGGAGCTCTGATTTAAGCCATTCTTGTCAGCTGGGTTGCTTGTGTTGTTTTGTTTTTAGTGTTTATTTATTTACTTGGCTGCGCCGGGTCTTAGTTGTGGCATACGGGATCTATTTCCCTGACCAGGGATCAAACCTGGGCCCCCTGCACTGCGAGCTCGGAGTCTAAACCACTGGACCACCAGGGAAGTCCCCTGGGTTGCTTTTTTTTGATGACTGCTCTTTTCTTCATATTGGCCGCACGTGGAATGTTTTTCATCCATGTCTCTCCTTGGGGGATTGGACTGAAACCAAATCTCAGGCTGTGAGTACACGTCGCCACCAGGATTTGTGGCACAGGGCACCAGGATTTACTTGGACTTTGTTTTCAGACCGGTACCGGTCCGTGGCCTGTTAGGAGCCGGGCCGCACAGCAGGAGGTGAGCAGTGGCGAGCGAAGCTTCATCTGCTGCTCCCCATCGCTCCCCATCGCTCCCCTTCGTCCTCATTACCCCCTGAACCATCCCCCCACCCCCGTCCATGAAAAAATTGTCTTCCACAGAACTGATCCCTGGTGCCAAAAAGGTTGGGGTCCGCTGTTCTGAAGGACTCAGAATTGCCACAGTCCTTCAGAGTCCTAATCTTACTTCTATAAGGACCTATAGATGAGATCCTCACAAGTGTGGTAAAGGACCCTCCACCTAAGGATGGTTTCTGATAAAATGGAGAGGGAGAAACAGCATCTCTCTGGGACCGTTGTTTCCTTCCTTTTTCTCTCCTCCCTGTTGGGCATGCTCACCCCCTTTCTACCTCATTCTGCCTGATGCCAAATGCTCATCAGGAGCACTTGGCTGGTCCGGACACACCCGGAAGCTCTGATCTTCTGACCCGCTGATTGCCCGTCAGAACTAATCTGTCATGTGGCTCGAGTTCTCAGAAGTTTGCTAAGCTAAGGATCTAATTGTAATGCTAATGATTTAAACCAACCCAGCAACTCTTGGGTAACATCTGCATCTCAGTAACAACCTCATTGAAGTGAATGATGTAGGAATTTGAGGCCCCTTACGGCAATATATGGCAAACCAGGAAGGTTGGTCTCTGAAGTCTCATTCTGCCTGTTCTCTGTGTAAGGCCACCCTGCAAGAGGTAGTTCTGGGATAAATAGTCTTCAAAACCTGAGTATTTTTTTTGATCCCACGTGGCTTTCCTTTTGATGAACTTTCAGTTTAGTGGAAAAGTTGAGAAATTGTTTTAACCAACAAATTCATTGAGGCGCCTGCAGAAAATTACCTGGTGCTCGCAGTGTGGGGTTCTCCGTTAGTAGAACTTCCAGTAAATATTGAACTTAGTCCCAGTGAGTGACTGAGATACTGAGCAAAGGTATTAAACAATGCCCAGGTTATTGACCCCAAAACTAAAGGAGGCCCATGATCTGTGTATTAGTCTGCCTGGCCTGCCATAGCAAAATACCACTTAAACAACAGAAATTTATTCTCTCACGGTTCCAGAGGCCAGAAGTGCAAGATCAAGGTGCCAGCAGAGCTGGTTCCTGGTGAGGTCTCTCTTCCTGGATTGTAGATGGCACCATCTCAGTGTGTCCTCACATGGCATTTCCTTTGTGTGGCTGCATCCCTGGTGTCTCTTCCTCTGCTTCTAAGAACACCAGTCCTATTGGGTTAGGACTCCTAATGACCCTGGTTAACCTTAATTACCTTACTATTAACCAAATACATTAGGTATTAGGGCTTCCATGTGTGAATTCTGGGGGATACAGTTCAGTCCATAACAATCTGGAAGGCAGAACTTCCTACTTCAGGGCTTGGTTCCATCACTGGTTTGCCTCATGAGTAAAAGATAATTCTAAACCTTGTTAAATGAGTAATCTGTACAGTAACCTGATACAATTGTTCCAGTCAGTGGACAATGTAGTGTAGTCTAACTTGGGCTCAGCTCGCTTATGCTTAGGTTTCCCAAATCCGTAACTCAAGACGGTGGGTTGTTGTTCTTGAGCGTATATGTGTGTGTCTAACTGGAACTTACAGCCATATAACATAAAGTGATTATAGCAGAGGAAAATTCTGTGGGGAGCAGAGCTGTTGCAGAGTGACAAAACAGGTGTCTACTCCACCGTAAACTATTTCTTCCACTCTTGGTGATCTTGGAACATCCCCCCCCCCCCGCCCCCGCTCCTGGATCTCTTTCCTCTGTTGGTTTTCAGGATACACATTGTCCAGGGGCTTCTGCTCCTCTGATCTCTCCTGTATCACCTTTGCTGTCTTCTCTTCCACCTTGGAATCCCTTACCACTTGCTCTTTCCTAAGATTTAATTTAGACCTTGATCTTTTTTCATTTTTTTTCTTTAAGAGCCCCTCTGTTTCTCCACTTCAGCCATCAGCTTTATTCCAATAAATCTCGAATCTTTATCTCTATCTGTGATGTATCATCCAAGTCTCCGGTACCACAGGCCTGATTGCCTACCAGCCCTTTCCACTTGAGTCTCTTGTTATCACTTCATTTCCAGTAACTCAAATGAGCTTATGCCTTTACTCCATCTCCCATAAAGTTTCTAATGACTAAATCCTGACAGCTTTTCTTAAACTATGTATTATGCCATTTCCTTCTTAATTCTGTTACCATTGGCCCAATCCAGACCCTGTTGCCTCACAACCGGATCACTGCCACAGCTTAATTTCTGGCTTCCTGGCTTCCCATCTTTCTCCTTCTCTCCATTCCATATGCTCCTGCTAGAACTGTCTTCAGATAAAACTTTTATCATGTCTCTTATCTGCTTAATACTTTACTCTCTTCTGTCCTCCAGATCAGACCCAAAGAACTCTGACTAACTTTTGACCCTTACTATTGGGTAGGCCAAAAAGTTTGTTTAGGTTTTTCTGTAAGATGTTATGGAATAGGGGCTTCCCTGGTGGTGCAGTGGTTGAGAATCTGCCTGCCAATGCAGGAGACATGGGTTCAAGCCCTGGTCTGGGAGGATCCCACATGCTGCGGAGCAACTATGCCCGTGAGCCACAACTACTGAGCCTGTGCGTCTGGAGCCTGTGCTCCGCAACAAGAGAGGCCTAAATAGTGAGAGGCCCACGCACCGTGATGAAGAGTGACCCCCACTTGCCACAACTAGAGAAAGCCCTCGCATAGAAACAAAGACCCAACACAGCCAAAAATAAATAAATAAATAAATAAAATTAAAAACAAACAAACAAAATATTAAAAGAAAAGATGTTATGGAATATATTCTTCATCTCTTTTGAACCATCAGAGCTCAGCACTGAAAGGGACCTTAGATAGTCTAATCCTGTATCCATCTGATGATCAATGACCCACACAAACTATCACTCAGGAGCAATATTAACACCTTTAGTCACAGGCGACGTAGGGAAGCACATTCCCTTTCATATACTTTGTCAGAAATGTCTTTCTTGAATACAGGTAAATTTGAAGTCTGTATAAAATTGTCCATTGACCTTAGTTCTGCCCTTTTTCCACCCACTAGCTTTTAGGTATTTGTAAATGGTTACCATGTGTTGTCTTCCCCAAATAATACACAACCAGTTTCTTCAAATGAACCTCAAAAATCCCTTCCCTCCTGGTCCTCGTCTGGAGGCTCTCCTGGTTGACACTATTCATTCTAACATGAGGCACCTTGCACTGACCCCTATATTAGTTTGGGGGAGGTGGGGCTGTCATGGTTAATAGTAACTTTAGAGTCAACTGAAACCACAAGCCTTTCTAATTATTATTATTATTATTTTTTGCGGTATGCGGGCCTCTCACTGCTGTGGCCTCTCCCGTTGCGGAGCACAGGCTCCAGACACGCAGGCTCAGCGGCCATGGCTCACGCACCCAGCCGCTCCGTGGCATGTGGGATCCTCCCGGACCAGGGCATGAACCCATGTCCCCTGCATCGGCAGGCTGACTCTCAACCATTGTGCCACCAGGGAAGCCCGCTTCTAATTATTATTTGTACTACTTTTAAGTCAAGTGTCTCATAACTGTACTTGGGTAGATTTTTTTCCCCCCCGAAATAAATATCTTTATCTGGATTAAATTTCATCTTGTCCAATCTGGCCATGATTTCAGCCAGAAGAATTCTTTATGGATTTTCTGTCTGTCACCCTATGTATAAATGTTTTCTCCCATTGTTATGGTCAACTGTAAATTTGATCATCAGTGCTATTTATATCTTCATCCAAGTTTCTGATAATGACATTTTGGGCAGGACACATTGGGAACCAGCAACAGAGGTTGATACCTTGATAGGCATCCTGTGTCCAGACATCTGCACAGCCATTGAGCACACAATCTATGATTAACCCATCTTGTGATTAACTCTGTTCCATGGCTTGTTGCATTCCAAATAGCATTTCTTGTAGACATATCAGAAAAGAAGAATATGGAAATCAGGGTGGCTTCCTTGTTATCCAGCATGCATGCCATGTTCATGGTCACTAGGGCCTTTTTTCCATTCTTTCTGGCTAAAAGCTTCCTTTTTTTTCACCTTTTACTTATATTCATAATGCTCTCTAGCACAGCCAAGAAGCCAGCACTCATCTCCTCCCCATTAATTCCAAGCATTCAGTTTTGCTACAAAGCCCCTAACCTTAAGGCACTTTGCATTGTTTATATACATTGCTTAGTATTACATTTATGTCCAGAATGAAACACACACTCAGGAAATATTTGTTGGATGAGTGCAGGGTAGGCTTGTCATCTTTATCAGATCATAACCATAAACTTCTCGATGGGGGGGTGCTAGCCTTACTTTTTTTTTTTTTAATTCTGGAGAAATTCACATAACATAAAATTAATCATTTTAAAGTGAACGATTCAGTGCTTCTTTGGGGGCAGTCAAAATGGAGTAGGAAGGCAGCTGAAGCAGAGTCTCTCTTTCCAAGTCACTCCTGGTCTGGCTTGGTTCATTTGATATATTTCTGTGGAGGTACTAAATGGAAATTTACTTTCTAAGGGCTACTTGCTCATCCAGAAGAATTCTTTGTCTCTGAAATAATAGCATGAGAGAGTGTAATACTTTCAGAATAAGGCTTCCTTTAGTTCACAACTTAGAGTTTCCAAAAATAAAACACTGGCTGTGTTGATAAATTCATTTCAAAGGATCTGGGTAATTAGTCATTAGTCACAGCATGCTTATGGAGGAAACCGATAGATTATTGCATCAGGTTATTGTTAGCAAATGGCTATTTGAGGATTTCTGTATAGTTCTGTGCCAAAAAAAGAGTGGCACAGCTATGTGCACCATAATGAAATACCTTCACACATGTCTCTTCCAAGACCCTTTAGAGTCATGCCACTGTTGGAAACACAAGCATTTGGCAAAGGCATTTTATCCCACTTTAAACAGTTCATGCCACATAACTCTCCCTTGTCTTCTTTAATGCTTTCTAGTTGGCAAGTGGTTTCCACCTCCAGGATCAGTGAGTCAGGTGGTAGTAGCGTTGTGCCCACTTATAGATGAAGAAGACGGAGCTCAGATACGACAAATATCTTGCCTAAAGCCCAACAGTTAGTAAATGCTGAACCTGAGACTTAAATTCCAGCCTTATCTCCCAAGTCTTTGGATGCCCCAGAGACACTTGCAACACTCAGGTTTGCCCCAGGTCACAAGCAGTAGTGGTGAAACCTCTGGCCTACTACTCTACAGTCCTGTTTTTTTTTTTTTCTTAATCAAAACTGCATTGGTAACTACAGATTTTATTATGTGAACATCTCTTGTGACATGCATCTGTACAAACCTTTCAGGAAGTGGTCCACAGCTAGGTTATGCATAAAAGGGCATACATTTTTCTCTCATTTTATTACAATGAAGTTTAACAGTACAGAAACGTCACATGACCTTGGTGATTCTAGAACCCTGTTTTGGAGAAGCATTTTAGCTGAAAATTTCCACTCCCTCAACACTTAATCCCTTTCCTGCTTTTTTACCTTTGTTCATGCCTTTTCTCTCTTCTGGTACCACTTACACATTTTCTGTCTAAATCCTACACAAATTGAGAGGCTTCTCTTTTGGAACATTCTTGAGGTTCTTTCCAGAAGGCCCTGTGTCATGCTGTGTGGTTTGAGCTCAGCACCGTGTGCTTCACATCTCCCATGTGTACAGTAAGGACTCAGAACACGCTTTGTTTATAAGTGTCACATTAACTAGAAAGAGCCATTCTTCTTAGGAAAAAAAACTGGATTCTACTGCTTTTAATTTGCTTTTCACTTGGGCATACATATACATGTCAACACTGCCAATCATGAAGATAAACTAGGAATCGTTATTTGGGCAAATGTTATTAGGCTGGGACAATTTTTTTCTGGATCGATTTCATAACTAACAGGAGTATAATTTAGGAGTAGGACAGATTATTTGATATAAAATATAATTCATAGCCAGTCTTATCTGAGAGGCTAGGCTCTTTTACTTTAAGAAATGAATTGAAAGGAATGAGATGAATGAAACAATTTTTTTTCTTTATTTGTTTTGGAAGTCCTTACATTTGTGTACTATATTTTTCCTTTCCAAAAAACTTTTATATCATAACAGGGTGAGTTTCATCATTGTCCAGGCCCATCAATTTTTCTTTGGTCATGGAGTGTGCTGGCAGGTGCCCTAGGTCGCTGAGAAGAGTGCTCACATAGAGCAGTTTGGAAGGGGCTAGCAAATTGCTGGGTCATGGAGAGTCACTTTGGTTGGCTGACTCCTGGGTGAGGTGCCCATAACTGTGAATGGAAAGTTTTCATCTGCCAGAGAGAAGAAGTTCAGCCTAAGAGACCCACAGTGATGACATAAATGATAACTCATAAAGCCTCGTCTGGAGTCTTCCAGACTTTGTCATTTGTTCAAGGAAAGTCCTGGGCTATTTCCACTTATTTCCAGTGGATTCTTAGACCTGATCCCCTTGTCTGAGGCCCTCTACAAAACCTCCTTTAGGGTCAGGGCCCTGTGCTATCTCTCCCTCCCTTCAACCCTCAAAATCCAGGTGACTGTCATCTGGTTTCCTCTGGCCTACTCTTTGAAGATCTTTCCTTTGATTCTCACAGTAACTTTCTTTCCCCAACAAAACCTACTGCTTCAAAATAAGTATTTGGGCTTATTTTATTGTCTTGCATGTTTCTCATGTAAGTATCAAAAGAAAAATTGTTTTTCTTTTGGAAGTCAGAACTGAGTGTAGATTCATTTTTCTCGCTGCA